>NC_056733.1:1564854607-1564924607 GCF_019279795.1 Protopterus annectens | reverse complement strand
TAGTGGCTGTTGTATTCTGAGAACATTTTCCAAGCCATCTTTGATTAGAAGGGGTCCTTCTGCACCATTGTGAGAGAAGTGTGTTAATTGGAACCTGTCTGGTGAATTGTAATTGTCTAGGGCTTGGAGTAAGCACCTTCATTGTTTCTTTTTTTTTTTTTTTTAATTTTTTTAAATTTTTAGCTTCTGGTATTTAAGCCCCACATTTGAGATAGTTTCTACTTGTTTGCACATCGCACAATTGTGCGCTGTAGCAAAACAGATCATTTCAGTAATTTTCAATTAGATACAGCTGTAGTACATTAGTGTAGTCCTTATCTTTAGTACATTTCTGGTCTAAGAAGTATAGCTAGTGAGCTGTGACCTATTAAACCACCAGCCAAAAACCCCATCACAAATATCCGTCTACAGAGCAGCTCCTAGATCAATCCTGACAGCACCCCCTTTGTGATAACAATTCTTCAAACCTAGCATTATGGACAGTAGGACTCCCCTTGTTTCTCCTGCCAGCCTTGTTGACTTGTCAGTGTACATGAGGCAGTTGCTTCACTGCCTCAGGGGACTCAACTATCTACTAATAACTCACTCTAGTACAGAGTGTGAGAGATGTTTCTACACCAAGAATCTTGAATCCCTGCTCTCTCACACTCAAAACAGTAACACTGAAGAGGTTGTCAATTCACCCACCACTACTCATACACACTGTACGCATTCAACACATAAATTAACACATGTGGAGGTTCTCTCAAAAAACTTACTAAAGCACCAGAGACCTCCAGAACAAAAGACTTCTACAACTAACACAGTTCTCACAACACCTGAGACACATAGCAACACCAGTGTCTCACCTACCAAGCCCTTAAGGCGTAACAATCAAAAACCACATGTTCTTGTCATTGGAGACTCCATAATGAAACACACGGATGTCCATCTCACCAGGTTAAATGAGAAAGTCATAGTCAGCTGCCTGCCCGGTGCCAGGATTCATCAGATCATGCATGCACTCAGGTCTCTTGGCAACAAGAACCATTATGACTCTGTCATAGCTCATATTGATGTGGACATACCTCACTGGACTATATGAAGTGAGACATGATTAAGCTCTCTGAGTATGTTCCCAGGCAGGTATGTCCTAGCCTTGAGAAGCATATTACTCTCATCCAGAATGATGCCACAGTATAAACAAAAAAATGATCTATTTCAATAAATTACATAGTTTTGGGTGTCATTCAAAGGGGATCCAGTTTCTGTCAGCTTGGGATGACATGATCAACAAACCTCACTGCTTTGCCAGATATGGTTTGCATCTGGCACCACTAGGCTTTCAGTTTCTGTCAAAGGCTCTTGTGTCCCCCATAGTGCCTTTTTTAGGCAAAGTCTCAAAAAACAAAATCGTTGACATGAAAATTGTCAACCATAACAAAATAAGGGTTATGCTACTATATGCTAGGAGCTTAAACCAAAAAGTGCGCACCCGGGATGCACTTTTATCATTGCAGGATGTAGATTTTTGTGCATTCACAGAAACCTGGTTCAAGGCCTCAGAAAGTACCCCAGCCTTGGAAAGCTACAATGCCTTCCACACCTTCAGACCAAAAAATGAAGGTGTGAGAACCAAAGAAGGCAGTGTTTCTATCTATATTACAGATAGCTTCACCTCCCAACTAGTTAGACTGGACAACTCTATGGAGTTATTCCATGTTCAGATTACTGTGGCTAAGACTCCCTTTGAAGTCATAACTAGTTATATATCACACTCCATGGATCATGATGCATATGAGGCCTACTTGACCAAATATTCCCTGGAATAAATTGCTCAAACCCCAGCAAAAGGAACAAACATACTAGATCTGGTCCTCACTAACATGACCAGTAGATGTACAATCACAACTGTCAGATCCTCATTAGTTAAATCTGACCACAAATCATTTGCCTTCAAACTAGCATTAACACCAAAACTCACAAAGGGCAAAATCAGACTAACAAACTTCACCAAATCAGCTATACCCTCCTAGGGAAATGTATAAAGGCATTCCAAGTCCCACCCTCAACTGGAAGTGGTAACTACACCAAAGCTTACACTAAAGCCCTGTACAATCACTTGTATAAGTGTATAGACTTGACTGTTCCAGAGAGAATCAAAGCCAAAGCCACAAGTAAAAAAAATGTTGCCCTGGTGGACATCCGGCATCAACTAAATTTATAACAAATGCAAACAGTTGCTGTGTAAGAAAACTAAGGCGAGGCCCCAACAATGGAAAAGCACCCTCCTCAGCTTCAACAGACAAATAAGACAACATGTAAAATCAACTGAGGGTAACTTTGAGAAAAACTTAGCAATCACAGCCAAGGATAATAAAAAGGCCTTGTACAGCTATGTATGTAGCTTAAAAGTTAGGACCCAAGCATGTGCCAAACTAGTGACTAGTCACACACACACTGATCCCACAGAGAGCTAGCAGACAGATTTGGTAAAAATTTCACTCCCTTATCATCTCCAAACTTATCACTAACCTTGCCCCCAACTTTCCCCCACCCTACATATCCAAAAAGCAGGTCATTAAAGCCTTGTCTAAGGCAAAAGACACAGCCTCTGTGACACCAGATGGCATCCCAGGCTGTCTTCTAAAGAAACTAAAACATGTACTAGCATCACCATTAAGTACTGTATTCAATAACAACCTAACCACTGGATTTGTTCCTGTGTAATGGAGAACAGCAACAGTTATTCCCATCCACAAAGGTGGCTTAGCAACAGACTCACGGGATTATAGACCAATAAGTCTGACCAGCCTCATCTGTAAACCCATGGAGCATATCATCATGGACCACATAAATAAAGACATAGGTGGCCTCCAATCCCTGGATCCTACCCAACTTGGCTTTGTCAAGGGCAGTTCCTGCCTATTAAACCTGGTGTATTTCTTTGAAAATGTGACCAGGGCCATTGACGAGGGCAAATCTGTGTTAGTCATGGTCTCAAAGTGAATGCAAAGAAATGCAGCAACATTCCCTTTGGTAAAAACAATGTCCTTTCATACTATCAAGTTAACAGTAGTACCCTATGTACCTACAAAGTGGTAAGAAATCTGGGATCACAAGTAGAATGCAACCTTAACTTTGACGAGAATGAATCTACTGTAGTAAGGGAGGCTTTCTATGCAGCACACTTGATTATCAAAGGCATCTTCCCTAGAGCAAAGGAGGTTATAACATGTCTATACTCATCACTAATCAGACGTATAAATGAGTATAACACCCCTATTGGCATGTACCATACAAAGCACCTGCAGCAACTGGAGAGACCTCAGAGGTTTCTAACTAAGAAGATCAACTGACTCTAGCACGTGCCATACATAGACTGACTAAATTCCCTGTCACTGTATTCAGTATCGTATAGACTTCTTAGAGGAGACTTATGCCTGGCTTACAGAACAAGCTCCGACCCAAACCTAATTAATTTGCTGCACATCTGTAACTCAGACGGGACTAGACCTACCCATTTCAGGGACACAGATATGGCCTGTGACTTGAATAAGATATGCCGGAGGAACATATTTGTCTACCAGTGACTGCAGCACCATTAGAATAGGCTGCAAATTCATGTGAAGCAGAGCACCTCTATGACACTGTTCAAAAGGTACCTGGATGAGTAGATGGGGCACCATACATTCTTACTGGGGATAGTGCCAACAACCCTCCTGGACATGGGCAGTCATTGATAAATACAATCCTGGTTACTGACTAGAGTATCTGTGATATTACATTGGGATGAAATGGCTAGGCTTGAAATGACCTCTGGTCAATAGTCGAGTAATTTCTTATGATCCTATGATCCTATTCATTACTTCCTGTGCTGTCTACAAATGCTATTTATGCAGTGGTACCTTGTGTACCGTACTTCTTGATGTACTCCCAGAGGGCAGTATCTTTCCAAACAAAGAAGATCTGACAGTTAGTGCAGCAGACTGAAGTTCTGAGCTGTTAGTGACCTGCTTCCTGTGTCCACAGCACAGGACTTGATTCCTTCCATCTTCATTTTCCTACCGTGCGACACTAAGCAAGGCATTTAAACAGGCAGTGGTTCTGGGTTGTCCCTGAAAAGGAATAATTTATCCATTTTGCTTACCACTTGCTCAATACATAGGTAAAGTAAACTTAAAAAAAAAACAGATCAGCTTACCATTGAAATGAATGATTTATGAGTTGCTGTCAAGTCTGCCAGTCAGATCACACTGGAGTATATGTGCTGCATATTGACCAATGTGTGATTCTGTATCTGAATTAGACATCAGTTAGTACGGCAGATGAGTTATTTCTAAATGACAGCTGACTTCCAGCATACGTGTGTGTGTGTGTGTGTGTGTGTGTGTGTGTGTGTGTGTGTGTGTGTGTGTGTGTGTGTATATATATATATATATATATATATATATATGTAGGTTTACTATCACACATTCGATCGCACTTTGTGCAATTGACATATGTGCGAAACCTAATTTGCATATCTGAAAATGCAAGCACCACATTGTTGAACCCTGTAATAGCAAACATTTACTATTACAAGGCTCGACATTGTCATGCAGATTGCACTAAAGTGGGGATCAGGATATGTACCCTTTCCTTGACTGTAGTGCAATCTTGGAGTTTGTATACATAAGTGGGGGGTGTGGGGGTACAGGGAGGGGCTTGAACCCCTGCAAAAAGTGTGCTTTAATGCTGAGCGAATGTGAGCATTTCAGTAAAGTCGACATGTTTGACATTTGACTTTACTGAAATGCTTAGTTCGGAATTTACTGTGTTTGGTGTTCTGATTTTTGAACATGTGGTTCAGACATCTGAACATTCAAATGCAGTGAAGTCAAATATATGATAGTTAACCATATATATATATATATATATATATATATATATATATATATATGTGTGTGTGTATATATATATATATATATATATATATATATATATATATATATAGATAGATATATATATATATATATTTATATATATATATGGAATACATTAATTTGATCAAGCTAACATTGCTCAATTGAGTATAACACACGAGTGTTATTACCGAATGTGACATTTCCAACCACTCTACCATCTAAACAAGAACTACCATGGGTCAAAAAGGGGGTAAGGATGTTTTGTGATTCGCAACAATTGCGTTTGAATTTTTGAGGTTTTGCTGCACTGCTTTCGACCGTATTCCGATCGGTCATCCACCAGACGGTCAAATAAATGTATACCTATATATACACATATATAAATATTTATATTTATTTATTTTACATTTGTTTACCGGGAGATTCCGACTGGAAGCAGGTCCTTTTTCAGTGGATGCCCGGGGAGAAAAGTTCCACATCATGTACACGATAAATAGAGATACAAAGTTGCAGCAATAGTAAACAACATTACAGGTTGTTGGCTTTAATACAATAACAAGATATTGATTATCAACAGTATATACAGTAAATGTTGCAAGTTAAGTTAGTTTCTTTTACACACACACACACACACACACACACACACACACACACACATATGTGTATATATATATATATATATATATATATATATATATATATATATATATATGCAATGTATAAACATCCTGTCTCTTGGTGGTATTCATGATTATTGTGCACTATGGTGTAGATCTGATATACCTTGGAATGGAGAACCAAAACCCACTGTGATTCATAAAAGAGGGTACATAATAGATTAAGACATTCTATGCAATTTTACGCAATTGTGTAGCTGTAGTAATCTGTCTTTGGTGCACATATGTGAATGCCCCATTCATAATGTGTGTGATAAAAAGACACAACAGCATGGATGTACTGACTTGCTCCAATAGGATAATCCATGAGACTCCAGCCATGTAAAATCTGATAATGTTGCACTAACGAAGTAACAGGTCCCCTTCAATTTTAATATGTTATTCTGCATTCAGAACTACACAGAATATTGACATTTGTGGTGCAGGCAACCCTGCTATAGCAAACACATCTTACCCCACCCCTGCACAGTAATTTTGCTGAGATCCCACTAATGAGAACATGTACAGCACCAAATCCCTCATTTCCATATCATGGTAAGGCTCCTGGGTCCCTATCATGCTTAGTGAGTGAAATATTTTTCTGATTTACTCATAGGCATGACATTGGAGGACAGCACAGCACAGTAGGGAAATATATTTATAAAGACTGTGATGCAAAGCCATGTGGCGTAGCAGAATGCATCAACTGCTTAGATGCAGACAAGGCTGGAAATGAAATAGGGACCAGTGCATTTAATTAAGTACTGTGAACTATGCACTATTGTGCACAATTAATGAAGAATATGGGGGTTTTACACACTGCCATTAAGGATTATGATCCGTGTGATCAAATCATGATCCTGAAGTGTGATGTACTAAATATAGCACGCAGATTGCTTCTTATGATTCTGCACACTGTACTAATGAATATCAGGGTCTGGATCTCTGCTATATGTCAGCTATTCTTTAGTGAAATGTAATACATACTGATCACCTAACTTACGGACTGCTGGACTTATAAAATACCAGACTACCAAGAGTACATACTTGCTTCCTGAAGCCCAGCATATCATTATTTAATTAGCAGAATAATACCCCAAGTTAAATGTGTTATATCCTGACTATAACATCACCATTTTGTGAAACATAAGACTGTTAATCCATAGTCACAGGATCCAAAACCTTAATTTGGAACAGTGTTGTTGCTTACTGCAAAACATATACAGTACTTAATAAATGAAACAGTTATTAGATTTTTAGCCATGTAGTATATTAAAAAAAGTCTTATAGCATTTAATTTGCACAAGACTTCATTATCACATACTTGTATTTCTTTCACTGGTATTGCAGTTTAATAGTTAGCAATATTGTATACTATTTAATATAAGCTCAGTATGTTTAAAGACTGCTATACTATCTTTCTAGCTACAGGTTATACTGTCTGTTAAATTAACTACTTTTCCATTGTAAATAATGCATGGATTTACAAAAGCTTGATTAGATAATTTAAGATAACTCAAGAGATGACCCAGGTGTATCACTTTTATGTTCTACAACATATTTTTGTTTCTTTCATAATACTTGTGTGAATTGAATCCTTTAAAAGAATTGGAGGTACAAAATTCACTATATATAAACTGTACTTGAAGCTGTACTTATTCTTTGAAATTCTTAACTTATTCTTTGAAATTATTAATGATTAATATTGGCAACTGCTATTACAGACAGCTTCAGCAATATTATTGCATGCAGATCTTAAAACTGGCAACTACTATTTAATTCCTAGGTCCTGTGCTCATTGCAACAGCACCTCAATGGAATTTCTTCCTGAGACCTTGGGAACTTTAGTAATGCTTTTCTTCTAATCATTTATTTGACCTTTATAATTTAACTTGTCATTGAATACACAATAATTCATTTTTGATCATATTTTTTTTTCTGGTTGTTTTTTAGCCAGTCACATTCTATTTCTTCAGCCACAAAAACAACACCAAAGTAAATTTGTCAAAAATAACAAGAAAAAAGTAAAAATTAACATTGAGGGATATCATCTGTAATCGTCACACTTCTTTAGGACATGAATGACCCTTTTATCACTTTCATACTCACATGATAAATACATCACCTGTACTAAAATTTCAACATATATTAATAATCAATAAAATTTCTGATGGATTATAAACATAAATAGCTTATAAATACATAAAAACTAAAACATGTAACTGCTCTTAATTTCAAAATGGTATTGAGTGCTAATTGTTCACTTATACCTGCGGGAATCTCAGGCCAGTAAATGTAATTGCCACAGCAGTACCTTATTTTCTCTCAGTCTTTCCAAGTTACCTCCTCTTACATTCATTTTAATGTTTTCTATTACTCCAAATCTGAACTATTCAAAATTGCTATAAAGCTTAGCATGTTTTTCCAGCTCATTATTTTCACAACCCAGTGTAATATCATAGTTGTGTTCATATATGCACTTTCCCAAAGTTTGGTCTCATTTACCCACATAACATGCCAGACATGTCCAACATTCTAGCTAGTTCATGGCTCAGTTGTTCGAAGTTGATGATTTTATTGGGAGAGAATTGGAATAACAAATTTCATCTTGTGATGTATTTTGTTTTGGTATGACCTCAGAGGCAGTATATTTATAGATGGGGAGTGAAGCCCAGTATATGACTACTTAATTAGTAGAATAGTAACTTGAATAGTAACTTAAGCTATATTTATTATATTCTGACTATAACATCACCATTTTGAGAAACACTAACTACCAACAGTATGTCCTTAATTAAAAGATCAGTTTGCCACATTCAGTGAGCTGTACCTGTCCCTGACAATTGTCCTATTCACTCTTTCTTCAGGGCCATATGTATTATTAGCAGTAGAGGAAGTTTCAATCTATAGGCAGTGAGATACTGAAAGTTAGGCAATCCATACTTGGCGAGCTATAGACGATTATTTTTTATGCTTACTTTAGCTTAAAGTGTTCTAACTGCAGAATGTTAGTTGACTTATCAAATTAGGAACACTTTGACTGAAGTATATAATTAGTGGCAGATTCAACAGCTGTTAAATTTCTACAATGTTCGTAAATAGTTACCCATTCTGTAAATCTAGACTACATTAACAGCATGAACCTAATTATGCAAATAATCCTGCAGTCATTATTCACTATTTAGAAACATTGTGAACTATGTATGGGTTGGTGTTATCTCCTATAACTTAGGGGACAAAACTGCATACTAATAGTTGTCATATTACAAATGAAGATATGCACTACCTCCTAGGCTAATATGTTTAAGCAACAAAATTGGCAAAGAAAATAGAAAAATCACTCTAACAAATGGGGCAGAGGATTAAGGCTATGGGTTGTTAATGAGCTACTTCTGGTACAGTGTTTGATTCACATGACCTTCATTTGCTTACTATATGACCTTTGGCAAGTCACTTTATCAGACAGTGCTTTAGAATGATTGGGAATTTGGGCTACACTCATTAATTGTCTCCTGGACTCCTAGAATCTACCTATGAAACTATCATGCAAAAAGCAGTGCTGTTTGGCAACACAAATTTTATCTTTTACACTATCGCCTGTAGTGCATTTAAACTTGGAATAACCACTATTTGCACTCATTACCCTAAGCATTGAGGCTTTTATATCTCACCCAGTGGGTACACTCACTGAACTGGATCCTATAATTTCAATATATGGTAATACCATGTTGGCTGCAGTCATGTGCTGAGAAGTAAATACTTATGAATCACAATTATCCATGACTGATGAGAAATGTAGACAGTAGAGCTGTACAGTGGACAAGAACCACATGGTTCTAGCAGATGAAAATATTGTACCTTTTTAAATGAACAGTACTTCTCAGACCAACATGTTCAGTTTAATTCATGGTACACTCAATTCAAAAAAAAAAAAAATGAAACCATAACTCTCAACTTCTTTGCGGAGACAATGGCCCAAACGCCGAAACTCAAGGATAGATAATGATGATGTTTGCTTAACAGAACAAGAGATTTTCCATCAGTACGTGTTTTCTGAGGAGTAAGATGTATGAAACTCAAATGTCTGCATTCCTCTCAATTGTCTAGATTTTCACAGTGTCCCGATTTTTGCCTCATATTTTTGGTCAGTTCATCATAAAAGAATGTGTTTTTCTGACAAATCATTGAAGACTGAAGTCACTAAGTAATGTCATACATTTGAGTTTCAGACTCGATTTCCCTCAGGAAATGCATGCTAACACAAATCATGTTATTCTAATAACTTTCAAAGTTTATAACAGCAATATGTAAAATATACCTCTATTTTTGGGCCTTTGGGCCCCTATTATTTAATACTTTGCCTAGATTTTTTTCCACTATGAGGTTGATAAGTATGAATGTCTTGCATTTTTGACTGCTTGTAATACTTAAAGATTTTGCAGGAAAATCAAAAAAGAAAAACAATTATGAGGGGCAGGGTAAACATATAAAAAAATCAAGGATGTTCTCCAAAATCTGTTATAGTTGTGAAGTATACACTAACTACTGACATCACAGCTATAAAGGAAAGATTGGTTGCCACCTTCAATGGACAATACCTGTCCTTGATAACTGGGGCCAGTTTCTGTGTCTGCAGCTCATTATATACGTTTATATATATATATATATATATATATATATATATATATATATATATATATATATATATATATATATATATATCTACCTTACAAGCTCGACACTTCACAAGATCGACATTTAGAATGACGAGACCACAAGACCGACAGAGCAGATAACCGACAACTTGTAATCCCGATAGCAGAAACACCGACATGGTAAATGTGTGAGCGAGACTCGGTAAGTATGCGATAGTGAGGAATTTAGGGTTAGGGTGCTGGTAAGGTGAGTGTGTGATAGTGAGGGACTTAGGGTTAGGGTGTCGGTAAGGTGTGTTTGTGCGATAGTGAGGGATTTAGGGTTAGGGTGCATGTAAGGTAAGTGTGCGATAGTGAGGGACTTAGGGTTAGGGTGCGGGTAAGGTAAGTGTGTGATAGTGAGGGACTTGAGGGTTAGGGCATGAACCTAATTATGCAAATAATCCTGCAGTCATTATTCACTATTTAGAAACATTGTGAACTATGTATGGGTTGGTGTTATCTCCTATAACTTAGGGGACAAAACTGCATACTAATAGTTGTCATATTACAAATGAAGATATGCACTACCTCCTAGGCTAATATGTTTAAGCAACAAAATTGGCAAAGAAAATAGAAAAATCACTCTAACAAATGGGGCAGAGGATTAAGGCTATGGGTTGCTAATGAGCTACTTCTGGTACAGTGTTTGATTCACATGACCTTCATTTGCTTACTATATGACCTTTGGCAAGTCACTTTATCAGACAGTGCTTTAGAATGATTGGGAATTTGGGCTACACTCATTAATTGTCTCCTGGACTCCTAGAATCTACCTATGAAACTATCATGCAAAAAGCAGTGCTGTTTGGCAACACAATGATATCTTTTACACTATCTCCTGTAGTGCATTTAAACTTGGAATAACCACTATTTGCACTCATTACCCTAAGCATTGAGGCTTTTATATCTCACCCAGTGGGTACACTCACTGAACTGGATCCTATAATTTCAATATATGGTAATACCATGTTGGCTGCAGTCATGTGCTGAGAAGTAAATACTTATGAATCACAATTATCCATGACTGATGAGAAATGTAGACAGTAGAGCTGTACAGTGGACAAGAACCACATGGTTCTAGCAGATGAAAATATTGTACCTTTTTAAATGAACAGTACTTCTCAGACCTACATGTTCAGTTTAATTCATGGTACACTCAATTCAAAAAAAAAAACAAAATGAAACCATAACTCTCAACTTCTTTGCAGAGTCAATGGCCCAAACGTCGAAACTCAAGGATAGATAATGATGATGTTTGCTTAACAGAACAAGAGATTTTCCATCAGTACATGTTTTCTGAGGAGTAAGATGTATGAAACTCTAATGTCTGCATTCCTCTCAATTGTCTAGATTTTCACAGTGTCCTGATTTTTGCCTCTTATTTTTGGTCAGTTCCTCATAAAAGAATGTGTTTTTCTGACAAATCATTGAAGACTGAAGTCACTAAGTAATGTCATACATTTGAGTTTCAGACTCGATTTCCCTCAGGAAATGCATGCTAACACAAATCATGTTATTCTAATAACTTTCAAAGTTTATAACAGCAATATGTAAAATATACCTCTATTTTTGGGCCTTTGGGCCCCTATTATTTAATACTTTGCCTAGATTTTTTCCACTATGAGGTTGATAAGTATGAATGTCTTGCATTTTTGACTGCTTGTAATACTTAAAGATTTTGCAGGAAAATCAAAAAAGAAAAACAATTATGAGGGGCAGGGTAAACATATAAAAAAATCAAGGATGTTCTCCAAAATCTGTTACAGTTGTGAAGTATGCACTAACTACTGACATCACAGCTATTAAGGGAAGATTGGTTGCCACCTTCAATGGACAATACCTGTCCTTGATAACTGGGGCCAGTTTCTGTGTCTGCAGCTCATTATATACGTTTATATATATATATATATATATATATATATATGGATATATATATATATATATATATATATATATCTACCTTACAAGCTCGACACTTCACAAGATCGACATTTAGAATGACGAGACCACAAGACTGACGGAGCAGATAACCGACAACTTGTAATCCCGACAGCGGAAACACCGACATGGTAAATGTGTGAGCGAGACTCGTAAGTATGATAGTGAGGAATTTAGGGTTAGGGTGGTAAGGTGAGTGTGTGTGATAGTGAGGGACTTAGGGTTAGGGTGTGGGTAAGGTGTGTTTGTGCGATAGTGAGGGGTTTAGGGTTAGGGTGCATGTAAGGTAAGTGTGCGATAGTGAGGGACTTAGGGTTAGGGTGCAGGTAAGGTAAGTGTGTGATAGTGAGGGACTTGAGGGTTAGGGGTGGATTAAGTGAGTTAGGATTAGGGTGCGGGTAAGGTAAGTGTGCGATAATGATGGACCTTAGGGTTAGGGTTTAGGTTAAGATTAGTGCACAGATAGTTGTGTGTAAGGTGTAGTGTAGGTTTTTAGGTTGTTGGTGTGCTTGTGTTTTGTGTGTGTTGTGTGGAACAGCAAACTTTTTGTTTTGTTAACTGTTGTGAGTGTGGTTTGTCAGGCATGTGAGCTTTCATGTTTTTGCAGTTTCATTCTTGTGGTCTCATCGTTCTAAATGTTGATCTTGTCAAGTGTCGAGCTTGTAAGGTAGATCCATATATATATACACACACATATAAATATGCATACACACACACACACACACACACACACACACACACACACACACACACACACACACACACACACACACACACACACACACACACACACATATAGCTCATCTGATTGTCAAGGAGACGAATGGCAATTTAATTGGCTGTGTGTTCTCATTAGGAAACAGACTGAATAGTGTTTGCATCAAATAAAGTTAATATCGGAACCTGGAAGTTCAATTTGTTTTCATTTTAGTAAGTGGGATGGGGTGGGAATGTGATTTTGTCCAGATGTGAATTAGGGTGAGGACTACAACAGGGGAATGATTTTGGCTCTCTGTGTGTATGTTGATATTTTTCATTGTGCAAGTGAGGGTGCCAAACAGGAAATCCTTTTTGACAGTGTGCTTATCAGTGTTTTGGAGTATGTATTCAAGTGTCTTTTGGTTAAGATAGGCATTATGAGGCATTATGTATGGGAAAAAGGACAGATTTGTGGTGTGTGTCTGTGTGTGTGTGTGTGTGTGTGTGTGTGTGTGTGTGTGTGTGTGTGTGTGTGTGTGTGTGTGTGTGTGTATGTTGGGGGGCATTCTTGACTTTGAAGCCTACATTGTGCTTAACATCAACCTTTTATAATTACAGACTGCGTAAAGTTCAGCAAGACCCTAATTACTATTATTCATTATCTTTATGATTATTTGACCTTGGACTTAGACATGTAGGTCATGGCATATGGCATGTATTTTAATTACACTAAATTTAAATAAATAAATAATGTCCTCACACAAGAATATTTCCATACCCATTCAGGATCTCTTTCACTCTCTCTTTTTTTTTAAATTAACAAATATTCAAATAAATATACACATATATATATATATATATATATATATATATATATATATATATATATATATATATATATATATATATATATATATATATATATGTGTGTGTGTGTGTGTGTGTGTGTGTGTAAAATTATATATACATTTATATATATTTATAAAATTATATTTATAGTCCCCTCAAATATATAGTACTTGCTAAACACGGGTATAGTGTCAGGGGATTCTGGTATGCTGAGCATTTCTTACACTAAATTAAAAAGTATTTTTGGACATTTTACTTATTTTCAAATAAATTGCCTAAACAAAGACAATATACATGCTTTCTTTGAAAGAAAGCATGCATCATTATCTTTGCTTAGGCAATATGTAAGAATAAAATGAAAAAAGGACAAAAGTTAAAAACACTTACAAATTCAGGACAGCCAGGTAATCCTGACTTTGCACAGTGTCTCTCAGAGGCTACAGTTCCTTCGCTGCACATGCCCAGAACATTGGTTACTGTCAAAAGTTCATGGCAGTGAACTCTAGTGTACACCCTTAGTTTCCACATTTTGGAGATGGAAGGTTGAGAGCTATGATTCCAACTATCACTGCATCCTTTAAGGAGGGATACCTTCACTGACTGGATACAGAATTATATGGACCATGTATTAGTTTACAAAAGTAACAGCTTCTATTTTCTTCTCACACATTCAGTGGCATTTTATGCTAAGTCTGAATATGAAAATGATTGTAAAGTACCTGTCAGTTTTTGTCTTCGACAGGCAGCTATTTACTTAGCCACTAGGGAGTTGCTGTCCTCAGCTTATATGCATATTTTTGGCAGAAGATTTAAGTTAGTAAGATAACCAAATGGGCCTGGAAATATATTACACTTTGCAAAAACTTACCTAACCAGCTAGTGAATGTTTGAGAAAGTCCATGAATAAGGAAGCAGCATCACTGCATCAGGCTAAGGGGACTGGCACTTCATAATTCCCTACTCATGGAGCCAGAAAAAGTGGTAATGTCACAAGAGGAGCCTGAAGTGACTTTAGTTATGATCTACAGAGACCAAATGCTTAATTCAAAGATCAAAAACCATATGAAGGACACCGATTAGCAAATTAAGGAAGTCCCAGAAGCAGTAAGTGAACATTCTGATGCGATTCAGTATTTGATATCAGAAAACAAGCTTATTAAATCAAAAAATGAAGGCATCTTGCATTAGATGTATGCCACATTAACTGACTTTGAAGACTGGGCCAGAAGAAACAATTTTGAGATTTAATGGCATCAGAGAGGGTCTAAGAGGAAGGGACTGTGTTACCTTTATGACGACTAAAACAGTGGCTTGAACACAACTACACAAAGTTTATCACATGACTTGGAAACCACAATGCACCCCCCCCGCTGCATGGCCAGCTCAATATCAGTTAATATATATATATATATATATATATATATATATATATATATCTATATATCTTTTTTCAATACATACATATATATATAGATATATATATATATATATATATATATATATATATATATATATATATATATATAGCTGTGTGTATTCAATACATACAATAGCATGCTACAGGCCACCCTCTCAAACTCAGGAACCCCACATAAGACACTGGAGGGTATAAATGTATCTCTAAACACCATCATATTGGGTGACTTCAACTACCCGAATATAGACTAATGCCATGGAACAGCTAGTCACTGTACTAGATCTCATTATCACAAACATGGGGACAAAATGCTCCACACCGAAGTATATCCCTCATTGGAAAGACCACAGTGAAGAACTTCTCTAAAGCAAACTTCACACTACTCAAGACTGGTGTGGTATCCTTCAAGAAATAAAACCAAGACTCTTTCCACAAAGGGAGGACAATCATTAGGCCTTTTTCAGCTATGTTAGGAAGTGGAAACTCCCAGATATGCTCAGGGTTCAGTGCAAACCCCTCTCCCCTAAAGGAGAGATAACTATCCCAGCGGAGTGTAGCCTCCCAGACATCTCAAATGCGCAGGTGAAAGCTGCTCTCTAAAGCTAAAAACACAGCATCAATGGGACTGGTTGGTGTCCCCGCTGTGTGCTACGAGCTAAATGAGGAATTAAACCCGCATAAGGCAGCTGTTTAATCTCAGCCTTACCACAGGATCGTGCCCAAGGATGTGGTTAGGCTGTGGTCCCACTCCCAAGGTGAGTGTGTGTTCATGGACCTGGTATGGTTCGGGTAAGGTAAGTCTAGTCTGCAAAGCTATGGAGAGGATCATAATGGAGCTCATAAACAAAGATATAGGGACTTGCAGACATTGGACCCGCCCAGTTTGGCAGATCATGCCAGTCACCGAGGCCATTGATGAGGGAAAGGCAGTCCATACAGCCTACCTTGATGTCACAAGATGGGTTGCAAACTGGCTTAAGGACAGAACCCACAGGGTTAGAGTTGCTGGCACTATGTCAGACTCAGGCCAACATGGGCTAGGGGTGGGTTAAGTGACAAAGTTTGCAGGGTTAGGTGCAAACTGGGCGCCATAGTGGAAAGTGCATCGGACACAGATATCCTTCAGAAGGGACTCATGGAAACAGATAGCTGGTGCCAGAGCCATGGCCTGAAGTTAAACGCCAAAAATGTATAGTCATACCCTTGGGAATATAGGTGGCAATCCACTAAGCACAGAAGAGGTTATCAGGGACCTGGGGACCCAAGTTGACAGTGGCCTTTCTTTTGACAATCACATTGCTAAAGTGGTTAGAAAGACCCAATGCCCCATTCGGGATGTATCTCACCGACATTTGCAGCGTCATATGCTGCCAGATTGAAGCAGAGGTGACATGTGCCTGACATATAAATAGGACCTTAGGGATAGATTTATGGGTCAGAGACTGTATGCTGTGGAATAAAATCCCGTCCATGTGAGGCAGAGCACCTCGCTGGCTCTGTTCAAGAGAAATGGTGACCTGTGGATGGGAGATCGGGTTTGAATGATCTCTGTGTCATCTGGACAGAGGCACAACAAACTAATGGGCACAGTATGTTTTTATATAAGGGGTGGCGTAAGCCACAAAAATTTGAAAATTTGGGCTAGGCTTATAAATGCCCCTTAGGGCATAGTAGTAGTATGACCCATATATATATATATATATATATATATATATATATAGATATATATAGATATGTGTGTGTGTGTGTGTGTGTGTGTGTATTAGCATGGGGCTTTCCATTTTAACAAATTGGAAGCATGGAGACTTTCTTCTAGTACAGAGATGATGCAAAGAGTGTGTGGGGTAAGTTAAAATTCATGTACACTGAAAATCTTTTTCCTAGTGGGACAAAGTCCTTTTTATTCCCAAAAGAGGCAGTGAAATCTTTTGACTCCATGATCCCCCAGACATACAGACACATCCATAGACATGTTCAGCCAGATGATTTTGTTTGACACTTTTTTACTGTTATATATTGTGCATTTGCTCTCACCCTTGGGATGTACCAGTCTCCTATGCCTGACTCCTTTCAGAGCAAAGCTGTTAAACTGGAGCTCTAATGCATGGCAGGTGTTAGCCTTAGTGTATTTACCTCTGCAGTGAACATACTTATCTACCTCTGACACTTTGATTTAACATATGCAAAGGGATTAGTGCACATTTCCAAGTGGCAATTTTAGAAAGTCACCAGTCAGAAGATTTAGTGTGGCACCAATATCAACAATGTGAGAAGATAGACAATTCAGAAAACAGCAGCATACAACCATCACAAGTATTTAATAAAAATGGATCTTATTAAACCAAGCAGGTAAAAAAGTCAGTGCCTTCGTGTAGACCGCATTCAAGGTAGTTAACACCTGCAACTTCAACCTTTTTGTTGAGCTATTAAATAAAAGAATAAATGGAATTAGTTTATAACTGGACAGTTAAAATGTATTGACTACACATACTCCAAGTGCATGTATTCCACAAATTTTCATCAGAATGCTGATTTAAGCCGAATTGTTTTAAACTAACCAATATAAAAAGACATTCCATCTCGTTGAGATAAATAGCAATGCATATCTGCATAAGAATATAGTTTTAGCATGCACAATATCAATAACATTTACTTTTTCAGTGGAACGATTACACTATTCACCAGAACATTTACTCAAATGCCTATGCATATATTTTTGTAGATATCAATATTGTATTCCCTAATTCTTTATTTTGACATTATGATGGTTAGACCAATAGTAGTTTTGTTACAGATAAATATCAATGCATATACAACATAAAATTGTTGTGCAAGTTAGTCACCTGCTAATTTAGTTGTCTTACTATTTTAAGATTCATAAACTCATTTTACCATGAGTATACTTGCAAACATCACAGTTCCACCCTTTATCCAAATCAACTTTGATAATTGTTTAAGCAGACATCTTCCCTGACCCCAGGCTTCTATGCATTAAATTATCTGACTACTAATACAGCTTTCATGTACCTGGATAAAACTATTTCAAATAAATGGACTTGATTTCCATTTTGGGTATTTGAAATATCTGTGATCTAATTAATACTTTTGATTTATAACCATTTCTTTGTGCAACCCCTGAAAGAATTATACTGTGACTTTAAATGTGCTTGAAGTGTGCTCTGTAAATATGTTTAATCATTGTCCAGTATGATAAGTATATTTGTTGTTTCATTTAGTAACCTTATAAAATGTCTGAAGTTGTAACTGCTGTTGATATCTTAGAAGGGAATCTAGGCCAAGGTGTTAGCATATGTCCCTGCTAAGAATAAAAACAGTCTATATTTGATCCTGATAATTGCTGTGTGTCACTTTTTGTGTGCACTCATTGCTCACCATTGTTACTTCAGAAGAATAAAACAGCTTATGAACTGTCTGAGCTAACAAATATGAGAGGTGTTTTAGCAAGTACTCAGCCCAAAATGTTATAAGTACTCCTAGTCATATTTGTTTCGTGGGTGCGGATATTAGTCAGTAGTACTGCAGTGCAGCACAGTGTATTTGTTAATCAAGTCTCTCTTACAGCACTCACCAAGAGTATAAAAGAATCTAAGTAATCTTACCTCAGAAGTGTGATCATTTTCAGACCAAAAGAGTATGGATTTTAGTCAATTTGCTTGCAACTTGGTTGAATATATATGCAGTTAACTCTCAATTGTTCATTATTGGCCCACTGTATGTGAAAAGGTAATGTCTTGACGGTGATACACCTGGATAAAAACAAAGGTTTATAGCTTATTTATGTATGCATTTATTTATTTATTTATTTATGTATGTATACTTTGTTGACTGGGTTAGTCCATTAAGTCAAAGGTTACTTTTTATATGAGAGCTGTGGTGGTATTCATGATAAACAGGGAAGATTTGGCAAGCAAACCAGGGATCTTCCCTTACTCTTTTGAGGATCATGGCTGGAGGACTACGCTTCAGAAGGAAAGACATGATAGATATCACAACTACTTTTGTAGATGACTAAGTTTCTGATTCCATGTTATCTATTGCTGCATCACAAGGCACTGTTGTGGATATAAATATGAATACAGGATCGCCACATTCAAATTTACTGTCTTGATCTTAGGAGGTTTAGAAGATTGTATTTTGCACAAAATGATTGAGGAAGGGGAACAATAAGACATCACGGCATTGCCTTTGGTGGAAATTGTTGGCAAGGTTTTTTTTACTATTTTATTTTAATGTCCATTTTCAGCGGAGGCCGAAGATTAGATAATTCTAGCCAGTCAAGTTTGGTAAGCTTTAAACCAGTTAAGAGCCTATAGTTTGATGGGGATTCATCATTAACCTTGGTCGGGGGGGAGGAAGGATGTGGAAGAAATGTATCTAATGGATTTACCTGATGATATGCATGAGACTAGCTCTGGACTTATGATTGTTTCACATGAACAGGGAGAGTCTACTCAAACTCATGAAAAAAAAATGTAACAGACATAGGGAATATTGTACATAAGCCATACTCTGTGGAAGTGGCATCTACTAATGTTATACCTAGACAGTCATGAGATTTACTGTTGCAGCAAAGACCAGTTATATGTTTAGAATCTAAAGATGATTTGCATATAGATAAATATTGTATATAGGCTGACATTATGATTATACCTGGATTGTGTTATATATATATATATATATATATATATATATATATATATATATATATATATATCTCTATGGGTCTACCTGAAAACACTGAACACTGACAACGCCGACAATGAGATAACCGACACTGGAAGATCGACAACGGAGATGATTGATGATTGAAAATCCCGATGCTGAGAACACCGACATGTTAAGGTAAGTTTGTGATAGTGACAGACGTTAGGGGCAGGGTGCGGGTAAGGTAAGTGTGGTTAGGGTGCGGGTAAGGTAAGTGTGTGATAGTGACAGACTTTAGGGTTAGGGGCGGGTTAAGTGAGTTAGGGTTAGGGTGCAGGTTAGGTGAGTGTGCGATAGTGACAGGCGTTAGGGTTTGGGTTAAGGTTAGTGCATAGATAGTTGTGCATGTAAGGGTGAGTGTAGGTTTGTATGGTTTTTGGTGTGCTTGTGTTGTGTGTGTGATTTACGGAAAAGGTATTTGTTTTGTTTTGTTGATTGTCGGGATTGTGGTTTGTTGGGCATGTGAAGTTTCATGTTTGTGAGCTTTCGGTTTTGTGGTGTCGGTTATCTCATTGTCAGTGTTTTTGCGTGTCAGTGTTTTCAGATAGACCCTATATATATATATATATATATATATATATATATATATATATATATATATATATACTGGTATATCCCATATAGATATATATATACATATATATATATGTGTGTATGTGTATGTGTGTGTGTGAGTGTGTGTGTGTGTGTGTGTGTGTGTGTGTGTGTGTGTGTTGGTATGGAACCTTTTTGTGAGATAATGTTTAAGTCATTACATTTAGAGGAAAACGTATCATTTGATGCAAAATCCTCCTGCGACCCTTGGAACAAGTTTGCAGTAAGATCACACCTAAGGGTATTACATAAAAAATGTTATTAGAATTTAAAACTTCAGACATTACTCAGATGAAATCCATTTTTTTGGAAGGACTGTACACTAGTTTTTGTAGTTAAAAATGTTTGGACAATAGAAACTTATAGTCAGTGGGTTGGGATATACCTTTTTGCTTAAATTAAGTTGATGGCAAAGTTATACATTTTCCAAGTACTATTATGATTAATGGAAAAAAGGGTATGTTAAAATATATTGGACAACCTGAAACATGTTACTTTTGTTGTGGTCATGATCATCTTATGCCAAAATTTCCCAGAAGAAAGTGTGACGTGATGAAATGGGACATAATAGCACTAATTGTAATATGGAATGTTGAGACGTAGATGTAGTGCACATTACTGATTTGACTGTAATTATAATGTAATAAATAAACAGCTGACAGTACCAAAACAGTTGTGGCTGAGCTACCTAATCCCGAGAATGTTGACTTTGAGGTAAATACATTTTCAGTGCTGAATTTGTGAATACTGAATTTAATGTTTATATGGAAAATCAATTTGAGTACTTAATAGTTAATGAGGATGATACTGATATGACTGTTACATGTGATAATATTGTTTGTAAGAGAGGTAAAAAGAGAAAGATTTAATGTGCTCTGCATAAACTTGTGAAAAGGGTAAATGATCATCTTTGTATAATAGTAAATATTAATATCGCTTTTAATGATTCTAGGTGGTTATTAGTAAAAGGCAGACTTGATTTTCTTACAAGAAATTAAATATTTAGAGAAGAGTAAAGAGCTACAAACTGAATCCATGTCAGCAAGAAAAATAATTTGGAGTTTTGGAAGTGATACATGCTCAAGAATAGCTATATTATTTAAAAAATATGTATGTTTACTTGATGTAATTATAATATGGTCTGTGAGATATATAATATGTGATTTGAGAAATGGATGACATATTTCAAGAACAGGAGTCATTTATTCCTATTATATGCTTTTTTCACAGAGGAAAACTATTTGAATATCTAAATAAGTTTTACAGAGTAAACAAAACCCTACTATAACAATTTGAGACCTCTAACTGCATTCTTAGTATTGTACTAGAACAAATGGAAAAGATATTAAAATATGCAAGGAGATATTGCATTTTGGACAATTAAAGACTGGACAGAAAAGAATATACATGTCATAGAGGTCATTTTCATCATGTGCTCATCCCAGCGCAATGTGCACATGGCTGCAGAAACTTTCTGATTCAGTAAGCACTGCGTATAGGCATGTACCCCCATGAAAATAAGATAAACACTGTGGCATGTTAATTACAGCATAAATAACTGAATTATATGCTAATTAAACAATCTAACATGGTTGAGCTATTCAAAGAGCTATAAAGCAAAGGTGTAGACCCCATGCTGGTGTTCCCCGTGAATTCCAAAACTTTTGGAATACAGCCACAGAAAGGCATCTGCAAGGACAGAATAAAAAGTTAAAGGTGTGAGACTTGCAAAGAACTGATCTTAACATGTGACAGCATTAGATACAGGCTGGATGCAACAAAAGGAAAGTAACAATAGCAACATAATCCTTTTTGTGACACAGCAGAAATGCAGATTTGCTCCCCCACCCCCAAATGAGCAGTACATTTCTAAGTAATGCAGGCAGATAAAAGTGTAAAAGCAAGTGCTAATTGAAATAAATATAAAAAAAAACATTAAACAGACTATTCATAGTTATGTGTTAGCATATACAATATGTAGCTGATGGCATGCAGGCATATCATCTAAAAATCAGTACTCCTCTGTGCAGATATATCCCAAAGTAATATCCTCTCTTCCATGTTCAATATATAAACAATCTGGCTCTGCTTCAGTTTCCCTAGATGCTATGTTGCTGTCTGGTGTAGATTCATGGCTTTCAGCATAGTGAAGATGCAGATGAGGTCTGTATTCATTAGAATTGCTGAATTCCAAAAAAGTGGATCTTTGTAGTGATGTAAACATAGTACAGACACTCCCTCAGTGTTTATGTTTAATGGATGGCAACTGTGAATGCTTACATCAGATGGGTATGTCAGGTTAGACTAAAAAGTGTTTGCTCAAGCTGTTCAAAACTGCAGAATGACTGACCTTCTGCCTTTTGCCTGCTGTGATATTGGAAAAAGATAAGTGTTTACTTTCAATTGTCTTCTGCACTTCTGTTTTACTATATATCTCTGTAATCTGTACAACTCTTTTTGCAATAGGTGCAACTCTTTTTAATCTCCTTTTTGTTGTCTGATAGAGCTGAATATCTGTTACTGTTTGTGACCCTTTCAGCTTGTAGTGAAATATTTTGTTGAGAGAGGCCTAGCTGTTTTTCTTTGTGACAGGAAGTAAATCAGTCTGGTTTAATATAGCTAAAAGCATCCCTCAAAACTGTTATTTTTGATTGGATAATTGGGCTGGTTTCTGCCTTTAATAGTCACTGTTTTAAACCAGAAAAACATGTTTTCTCAAGCTGATCAAAGCTGCAGAGAGACTGACCTTCTGCCTTTTGCCCTGCTGTCATATTGGAAAAAGATAAGTGTTTATTTTCAGTTGTCTTCTGTACTTCTGTTTTACTATATATCTCTGTAATCTGTACAACTGTTTTTGCAATCAGTGCAACTGTTTATGGTCTCCTTTTCATTGGCTGATCAAGATGAATCTCTGTTACTGTTTGTGACCCTTTCAGCTTGTAGTGAAATATTTTGTCTAGAGAGGCCTAGCTGTTTTTCTTTGTGGCAGGAAGTAAATCAGTCTGGTTTAATATAGCTAAAAACATTCCTGCGAAACTGTTACTTTTGACTGGATAATTGAGCTGTTTTCTGTTTCTCTGCCTTTAATAGCCACTGTTTTAAACCATAAATACTTGTTTTCTCAAGCTGTTCAAAGCTGCAGAGAGACTGGCCTTCTGCCTTTTGCCCAGCTATGATATTGGAAAAAGATAAGTGTTTATTTTCAATTGTCTTCTGCCCTTCTGTTTTATTATATATTTCTATAATCTGTACAAGTGTTTCTGCAATCGGTACAACCATTTTCGTCTCCTTTTTGTTGTCTGATAGAGCTGAATATCTGTTACTGTTTGTGACCCTTTTAGCATGTAGTGAAATCTTTTGTTTAGAGAGGCCTAGCTGTTTTTCTTTGTGGCAGGAAGTAAATCAGTCTGGTTTAATCTAGCTAAAAGCATTCCTGCAAAACTGTTATTTTTGATTGGATAATTGGGCTGGTTTCTGTTTCTCTGCCTTTAATAGCCACTGTTTTAAACCAGACATACTTGTTTGCTCAAGCTGTTCAAAGCTACAGAGAGACTGGCCTTCTGCCTTTTGCCCTGCTGTGATATTGGAAAAAGATAAGTGTTTATTTTCAATTGTCTTCTACACTTCTGTTTTGGTACATATCTCTGTAATCTGTACAACTGTTTTTTTTTCCCCATTCACTCATGAGTAGTTGTGGTGGTCTTAAATCTTGGTGGCTTTTAGTTGCCCTTCTCTGGTACAAAGTTGATAGTGGATACTCCCCCTAGTCACATTACATAAGCTCATTCTACTGTTTATAGTAAGAACTTAGTAAATGTCCACCCCTTTAGCTTCTGAACCTTCAATTATCTCATTATCTTCTGTCTTTTCACTTTCTATTAAAAAAAAAACTGTACCGTTTTCTACTTTATTTTGCTGTTTGCCATATTTATTACTGCTTGTTGTTAGGCTCACTAAATTCGTGACAGTATTCTACTGAATAGCTTTATTAGTACTATCTGTTACTATTGTGATTTGTGAGCTATTGTTTCAAAGAAATCTACTGATTAACTATATTTCAATGCTATTTACTGCAATTCATTACTGTTTAACTGCATTTTACTGCATTTTGTTGCTGTTTAACTGTATTTTTTCATACTGCAAGTCCTATTCTTTTGACTATATAAGTGATTAATCTGTGGTTCATTGTGAGTTTTTTCTTAGTGAGTTTGTAACCTTAAAATTGAATAGCATAGTCTAAATACAGGTCTGCAGCATCCAGAGCTTCAGCTGCATGGTTTTAAAGCCTTTTTGAGGTATTCCAGCTACAATTTAACAGTTTTTTTCTGAAACCAAACCAAAACAAAAAAAAAAAAAAAACAAAACAAAAAAAAGTTCTAAGCTTGTTTTCTACCTTTCCTGTTACTAGAGTAGTCTAGATACAGATTTGCTGTCTCCAGGACTGTTTTGTAAGTTTCTGAGTTCCCTAGACTTTTCTGTGTTAGAAGGAAACATCCCAGCTTATCAGTGGGAGTGATAAGCACTAGGTAGCCTATCTACCACAAGAGGAGTGGTTTCAGGCTCTGAAATTGTAGTTTATTGGCTGTTTCAGCAGTTGTTCTATCCCTTTCAATTTTTTGGTTTAAAAGCCCATGTTTGTATGGGTTTGCGCTTGTTTAAGTTCCATGGATCCTGTTTTGGCATCCTGCAGACAACAAAAGCAACAGAAAGGACAAAGAGGGACTTTAAGTGCCTCCATTTTGATTTTTTTTCTGATTATACTGCTTTCTGCACTTGATTTAAGTCATTTTTTTCATTTAACTGCATTTATTTTAGCTGTATTTAATATTGCAACACACTTCAGTGTGCTAGCTTGCACTGCATTTAAAGTATATTACCGGTACCAGAAAGTCTGCTCATCAATTTTTCCCTTAGATCTTGCTAGATCTCCTCTCTCTTGCACTTTAATTAGCTTATTTACCTAGCACTTCATCAGGCTTTTTGTAGCAATTATTGTTGCACACATAAGTGCTATCAGAAAGTAAACAGCTCCAGTACTTAGTAAGGATGACCAACCTTCTGGCATGTTTAACGGTCAATTTCCTGTGCTTTCGCCTATTAACCTAGTGAATGTAGGCATTCTAAGGCAGTGTATCAACTTCCTCATGTACACATACAACTCTCTCCTCTTACCTCCCAACATTCAGACTTGTGAGAGATGCATTTATATCTGCAATTTGGAAGCAATGCACTCTCCAGCCAAGACTGGAATAGCTGGTCCAGAGGAGAAAACCAAGACCTGCACCACACCACATGGAACACATAGACCTGGAGAACACCCACCATTGCAGCCCTCACATAAAAACACAAACCATACACCCACCTTTGCGGAAGCTCTCAATAGATATCTACCCAAACAGCAAAGACCTCTAAGGCAGAAATGCACCTAACTACCACAACACAGCACAAACTACAAGACCCATAGCTCACCTACACAGTGTGCCCCTCGACCTAAGCCGCTAAGGCAAAACAGCTTGACCAATACAATAATCATAGGTGACTCAATAGTGAGGCACACTGATGTCACACTCACTAGATTGAATAAGGACAAGGTAACAGTCAGCAATCAGGTGCCAGAATCCGACACATAACACACGCACTCAGGTCACTCCACAACAAGTACAAGTATGACTCTGTCATTGTCCATGTGGGTGTGAATGACCTTATTAAGATCCAACTCAACACTCTCATACTGGGTGACTTCAGCTACCCCTCCATCAACTGGGAAAACTACTCATGCACCAATGCACTGGCCCAATGCTTCCTGTAATTCATCAATTCCAATACCCTGGACTAGCTCATTCTTACCTTCACTAGAGGAAGCAACATCCTTGATCTGGTTATTACTAACATGGGCAGTTAGATCTGACCACAAAATAATTACTGTGGAAATCTATATCTCACCCACACCCACAACAAACGTATCCACCATGAAAAACTTCAACAAAGTTGACTTTGAACTCGATAAAACAGAGGTGGCTAACTTCACGGTGCCCATGCCAATGGCAAATAGATGCATGACTGCCAAATCACACACCAATGCACTGTACAAACATGTACATAAATGCATGGAACTAGCCATACCTAACAGAACCAAGACACTCCCCACCAAAAAAGGAAGCCAATCTGGTGGTCCCCTCCCATTAATAAACTGTACAACAGAAGGAAGAAACTGTTGCAGAAAAAGCTGAAGTCCCAAGACTGGAAAAATTCCCTTATCAGCTCAACAAAAAGTTGAGATCCCTCATCAAAACCTCCAAAGCCAGCTATGAAGGCAGAATTGCAGCAGACATTAAAAACAACCACAAAGCCTTCTATAGTTATATCAAGAATCTCCATGGCAATGCCCAGATTTGCTCTGAGTTACTGCTCAATGGTACCTTCTATATTGAACCAACAGATATTGCCAACATACTGGCTGACAGATTCAGTGCCAACTTTACCCCTCTCACCCCCCCTAAAGGACCAATCTCAATACATAAAGAATGCCAGGCACCCTGCATTACTGCAGCACAGGTTAAAGCTGCATTGCCCAAGGCCAAGAATACAGCTTCCATGGGACCCGACAATATCCCTGGCTGTGTTCTACATGAATTACAAAGTGAACTGGCACCACATCTGTGTGCCCTGTTCACTCACAGCCTCACCTCAGGCTTTGTCCCTACCGAATGGTGCACTGCTACAGTCATCCCTCTCCATAAAGGAGGCATGACTACAGACCCTGGAAATTATCGTGCCATTAGCCTGATGAGTCTGATATGTAAGGCTATGGAGAGCATCATCATGGACCTAATTGAAAAAGACATAGGGAATCTCCAAACGCTATATCCCATGCAATTTGGTTTTGTGACAGGTAGCTCATGCCTGCTCAAACTGGTTTACTTCTTTGAGTCAGTCACCAGAGCTGTGGATGAATGTACGGCAGTTCATACAGCCTACCTTGATCTGGCCAAGGCCTTTGATGTTATTCCTCACTCTGGAATTATTGATAAACTCACCAAACTAGGTATCAACCCCTATATCATTAGGTGGGTTACAAATTGGCTCACAGATAGAACCCACAGTGTGAAAGTAGCAGACTCCAAGTCAGACTGCCAACCAGTCATGAGTGGAGCCACACAGAGATTGGTCCTGGGTCCACTCCTGTTTGGCATCTACTTCTCAGAAGTCCAGGCCAACAAAGAGGAACTCTGGCTGACCAATTTTGTAGACGACTGCAAGCTGGGAACCATTAAGTCCCCAAGTGATGTGGACATCCTACAGAAAGGCCTCATTGAGACCAATAACTGGTGCTGAAACCATGGCCTTAAGCTTAATGATAAAAAATGCATCATCATCCCCTTTGGGAAAAACTCAGTTCCCATTAATTACCACATCAATGGAAGCCCACTAAACACTGAAGGCATTATAAGATATCTAGGGATACAGGTTGACAGCAACCTCTTCTTCGACCACCACATTGCCACTGTGGTCAGAAAGTCCTTCTGTGTGGCACATCTCATTAACAAGGGTTTTGCATCCAAGAAGAAAAAGGTCATCATTTCTATCTACTCTTCCCTCATTAGACGAATCATACAGTATAAAGCCCCATTTGGCATGTACCTCACTAGACAACTGTAACAGCTGGAGAGGCCACAAAAGTACCTCACGAAGAGGATCCTAGGCCTTAAACACATGTCCTACATGGACAGATTAAAAAACTCCAGCTATTCTCTGTGTGTTATCATCTACTAAGAGGCGATCTCTGCTTGACTTTCAAAGCCATGTCTGACCCAGCTCTGTAAAAATGCTACATCTAAAGAAATCCCAATCCCTCCGCACCACATACTCCAGAGATCTCAACCTTATTACTACAATCAATAGAACATGCTGGATGCACAGGTTCATAACCCAGAGACTGTTCATGCTCTGGAATAGACTTCCCATACATGTCAAGCAGAGCACCACACTGGCCCTCTTCAAGAGAAATCTTGATGAGTGAACGGGAAATAGAAAGTACACCCCAGGGATCACTCCAGGTGGATGGGCAATAGAAAGTTCTCCCCAGGGATCACTCCAGTAGCTCTGCTTGATAAAGGCACTGGGAAATAACATCTGGAGGCACAATGCAAGGGCACTTCTATGGGATAGGTTGGTAAAGGCTCCAGGGCCATTTGCCTAGTACACACCCATGAACCTATGAACCTATGTATGTCTGTCAAGGTTGGAAATGCAAGTAAACAGCTCACAATTCACAGGTTCTGTTTTCATTAACATCTACCCTCCTCTGCATTTGTTGGCAGATTGTGTTTTCTTTGTCAGTTCTTTACTATTATTTTATTATTTATTATCCATTGTTTGTATGATGCAGTGCTTAGTGCAATTATGGGAAACAGAGGAATGAAAGAAAGTTTTGGCTGTGGTTATCTTGTTTGTACAGTGCTGGGTAAAAGAATTATTAGTAAATAAGGGAATGTCATGTAACTATTCCAGTGGCAGCAGTGCTAATGTATGACAGTTAGTAATGAGTCTATGGAATACACCTGCTGCTATTTAAATGACTTTGTGCCAGCAGGTGCTAATGTAGTTAATGCAGCAATATGTTCCTTTTTGGGGCCAGATAGTACTGGGTTTGAATGCAGGTGTATGTCATACTTTAAAATACTTTTCATTACAGAGTGATAACGCAGTGACATGACTTGTTTATACAAGATGTGTTGTTGTGTGTTGGAATACCACAGTGGTGTTAAGTGGCATTGCACAGGGGTAACCCCACCTCTTTGCCACCACTCACCATTAGTGCGTGATGCGCCCCTACAAGCAAACATGGAGCCCAAAAAGTGAAGGCCTCCATTGCTTCTCCAGCATTGCTAAAGTCTAACAGTTAGTATTGAGTCTCTGGAACACACTGAATCTGTGGCAGCAGGTGTTAATGCAGTTAATGGAATGATACATTCCTTCTTAGGGCCAGATGGTATTGGGTTGGAATACAACTATATGTAATACGTTTAAGTACTTTCATATTACCATAGCTGCACTTTGGTGTGCAATGTGCAACATCATGCAATAATCCATTAAAGAAAAGAAATTGGGAAGCTAGGACAGTGGTTAAATGGAGCAGCAAGTACAATAAAGAACAAATGAAAATAAATACAGAAATGTGCAGGAGGGAAGTATGAAAGAACCATAGCTATCCATTTCTTTGACAGTAAAAACTGAAAATATATGCAGAATATTAGCTGAATTCTGACTGTCACCTCCAGAGAGAAGGATGGCCACAACACAATCATGTTGTGTAACCAGTTGGACCAAATCAAGTGTCAAGAAGATATATGTGCAAAATGGAGAGCTATGTATGGTACGATTTTTTTGTGTGACAGGTGCCCTTTTTTTTTTTTGAGATAGAGCGGAATTCTGGGGAAGGGTATGATAATTTGGGTAGGTGAGGAAGCAATTGCAGACAGACAAGACAAACAAGACAAGAGGCAGAGACTGTGATGGATGAAAGAGGTGGGTGGGCATGCAGGACTCATGGTCGTCAAGCTGGGTGACATTGAGAATTGAGTCCTCACCCACAGGACTGTCATCACTCTCACATCACTCCACCATGGACTGTAGCACTTGATACCTCTTTCTCTTACTGGTACTTCATAAAATGAGGGAGAGCAGCATTTCCATCCAGGCATAGGCATGCACTAACAGTGCAGTGCACAACCCTACACACCATTCCTGGCAGCTTGGTGTAGGTGATAGCTCACCATCTTTGCCACTGCTCCTGTTGAGAACCACTGGACTACCCTCCAAGGCAGGACTATCTGATGGGGCAGGTAGTGTAGGGGTAGCAGAGGTGGTGTTGCCAGGTTGGCACCCAGACCTGCTGGACAGAGATGCCATAGCCAGTGGAGTGGGGGCAGGCATATCTTGTGGGGCAGGCCTATGCCGGTGTGCTGTGGAGCATTTCTTAATGTGGTATACATGGATGACATGGATGCATTCTGATGACATGAGTGACAACCGTGCACTGGCCCAGCAATCAAAGAGCCTCATTTCTCACAACTAACACCAGTGAGGGACATCCATATAGGGGAGGATAACAAATACACACATTAAATTACAATTTCCCTTAAGAGCACACAGAGATCACAGTCAGTCTGGGGCAGATTTCTCCTTTTCTCTCCAGATCCCCAATAAGACACCTCACTGGCACAGCTATAGGGTCCAGATCTCAGCATAGTGGGCAAGCTAAAATCTCCAGCACCCTCTCTGTCCAACCAGTGCTTTGTGTCCCTGCCTAAGTAGCTGACACACACACACTTTGAGATAAGAGATATAAAAAAACACAAAGACACCCCTGGGGAAGTCTGGCACAGGTTTTCCAGCTGTACCCCTTTTCCCCAGACTATACGGTAGAAATCACTACCACCATCCACTAATATTTATGAGATACTAAAATGGCCCTTAACAAAGTGTGTCCAATTATTACTGTGCAATATTATTATCCAAATGATAAGTATGAATGAACAGCAAAGCTTATTGGAGTGATTTGGACAGTTTACTTATAGAGCAAAGCAGTGCTGGTGGTGTTGGATGTTCTGAAGACAAATGTCAAATGCTCTCTGATTCTCTGTCTTTAAACTAATAACACAGTGCTGCTTCACATTGCATCATTCTTTATATATGCCATTCATTTATCTGCTATAAAGCCCACATTTACATGGTTTTTGGGCTAGTATACAGCTCAGCAAGCTCCTGCCTGGTGCCCTGCAGAGTTCTACAGCAGAAGAGAGACAAAAGAGAGACTTTGCAGTGATTATGTATAATTTTTCTGCATTTTCTTCCTGCCTTTAGCTAATTCCACCTAAAATGCCAATTTTCTAGAGTTTTTTGTGATTTAAAAAGGTTGTTTCAGCTACATATTGTACTTATTTTACTGCCTGCACTTTAAGAATGTTGTTTTGTGTTTAAATTACCTGATTGACTGTTGTAGGCTACACACTCAAGTGTGATAGCCATTTCTGTGCATTTAAAGTTTTTTTTATTGTATCTGCTTTATTTTCTTAAAAAAAAACAAAAAAACAAACAAACAAAAAATATACTTGTTTGCCTGCCTTTCTAAGATAGTATAGTCCAGTTTTCAGATTAGTGCTGAATTCAGGGCTGTGTTTCAAGTTTCTGTGTTTGCCCATACCTTACTTGGATAGATGGAAGTTTCTCTGTTCACTGTGAGAGAGGGAGCTTTGAATAGCCTATCTGTCCCTGGAGGAGTGGTTTCAGCCCATAAATTAGTAGTTTATTGGCCATTTTGGGTTAATTTCTATCTCTTTCATTTCCCTGCTATAAAACCCGCATTTGCATGGTTTTGCGCACTGAGCAGCACTGGTGAGTTAGGGTATAACTATTCCCGGCTCCACAAAGTCTACTCTTCAATTTTTCCCCTTGGAACTAGACAAACTTTCAGCTTAAGCACTCAAACCATTCACTTCTCTTCCCGGCACTTGCTCAAAACTCATAGCAAGCAGTAATAACCCTTAACACTAGACCCCCCTTATACTGTAGAGAAGGACAAGGCTCTCTATTTGACCTTACCAGCCAATCAGTAAAACAGTTCACTGTACCTATCCAGGCATGTCCAAAAGGCAGTTTCAGGTGTACTCGTCGGTCCAACTGGTGAATCTGGGCATTTTGAGGCAATGTTACAATTGCCTCATGTACACAGACAACCCTCTCCTCCTTCTACCAAACACTAATACATGCAAGAGATGCAATTATACAGCCAAACTGGAGGCTAAGCTCTCTCATCCCAAAACTGGACCAGGCAGTCAAAAGAAGAAGGGAATTACTTGCATCACACCACCAGTCTCACATAGACCTATAAAACCAGCACCGGCAAAAAACACACATAAATACATGAAAACATACTCGGAGGCTCTAAATAAAAATCTGCAAAAGTAACAGAGACCTCCAAAGCAGACATCCAAGCAACCTCTCCCCCCCAACACAAACCATGAAAGACATACTTCACAAAACTAGTGTGCCATGCAATCACAGCCCTTAAGGCAAAATAACATACCCAACACACTAGTAATAGGTGACTCTATATTCAGGCACACTGATGTCCCACTTACTAGGCTAAACAATGAGAAGGTTACTGTTAGCTGCCTGTCAGGTGCCAGGATATGCCACATAACGCAAGCACTCAGGTCACTCCACAGCAGGTACAAATATGACTCTGTCATTGTCCATGTTAGTATGAATGACCTGAGCCGTACCTCCCTGGACTACATGAAAAGAGACATGGAAGAATTCTGTGATCACGTAGCCCAGGCCGGTATGACCCTGACCCTGAGTAGCATCCTGCACTCACCAAGACGGATACCATGGTATAGAGAAAAAATTATCAATTTCAACAATTGGCTAAGCTTCTGGAGTCATTCAAAGGGGATCCAGTGTCTGCCAGCCTGGGATGACATGCCCGACAAGCCACGCTGCTTCACTAGAGACACCTTGTAGGCTTTTGAATACTGGCCAAGGCTCTTGCCACCCCCATAGTGCCTTTTTTAGGCAAGGCTCAAAAGATAAACCCACTGCCATAAGTGCCACAAGTAACAAAAAACTGAGGGTAATGCTATTCAATGCCAGAAGCCTAAACCTCAAAATGCACACATTGAAGGCACTCCTCAGTATGGAGAAAATCGATATATGTGCAGTAACAAAAACCTGGGTTAAGGCTCCAGAGAGTACCCCAGCACTACCAGGCTACAACTCATACCATACATTTTGGCCACAAAACCTGGACCGAAATACAAAAGGTGGGGGAGTGTCCATATTCATCAAGGATACCCACACCTCCAGGTTAGTGGCACAGCACGATGCTTCAGAGATCATCCACGTGCAACTAACAATGGGCAAAACTGCTATTCAAATTATGGCTTGCTACAGATCACCCACCATGTCCCAGGACCTCCCACTCCACATTCCTGGAAATACTGGGAAACATAAAGTTCCTAACAAACACCCTGATAGTGGGTGATTTTAATTACACAAACATTAAATGGGAGAACTACTCAAGTACAAAATCCCTTGCCTAACATTTCCTAGAATTTATACACTCAAACTCCCTGGATCTACTGGTCAACACCCCTACCAGAGGTGACAACATATTGGACCTGGTCATCACCAACATGGGCGACCAGTGTTCCACACCGGATGTCAACCTGTTGTTGGTTAGATCTGACCATAAACTAATCACTCTGGATATCCACATTCTGCCACCATCCCCGGTCAAAGAAACCACTGTGAAAAACTTTTCAAAAGCAAACTTCACGTTACTTAAGACCGAGGTGGGAAGTTTCAAAGCCCCTGTGCTAAAGGATAATGTTGTCCAAGCTGCAAAATCCTTTACTAATGCACTCTAATGGGCACCTACAAGAATGCATGGATCATGCTATCCCAAACAAAACCAAGACTCACTCCTCCAAGAAAAGGAAACCAGTCTGGTGGACCCCTGCCATAAACAAGATATACAAGAGAAGGAGGAAACTAGTACTGATGAGAGTAAAATCCCAAGAAGGGAAGACTTCCCTGATCAGCATCAGCAAGAAATTACATTCCCTCATAAAATCATCCAAGGCTAGCTTCGAAAGAAAAATTTTCATGGACTCCAAAGATAACCACAAGGCATTCTTTAGCTATGCCAAGAATCTAAGTGGCAATTCACAGACCTGCTCGGAGTTAGTGCAGAATGGCACAAAATACACTGAACCGACCGATATAGCCAACATCCTGGCAGACAGGTTCAGTGCAAACTTCACCCCCTCTCACCCCCAAAAGGGCCCATATCTATACCAGAAGAATGTAGTGCCCTTGAAATCACAGACACTCGGGTTAAAACAGCCCTCCCTAAAGCCAAAAACACAGCATCAATGGGAATGGACAGTGTCCCAGGGTGCGTCCTACATGAGCTCAAAGATGAACTAACCCCTCACCTAAATGCACTGTTTAAACTCAGCTTCACCACAGGCTATATGCCCACAGAGTGGTGCACAGCAACGGTTATTTGGCTCCACAAAGGTGAAGCCACAACAGACCTCAGGAACTATCTCCCTATAAGCCTGACTAGCTTGGTCCGCAAAGCTATGGAGCGCATCATCATGGATGTCATTAACAGAGACATTGGGAACCTCCAAACACTGGGCCCTACCCAGTTTGGCTTTGTTAAGGGCAGATCATGCCTCCTAAACCTGGTGGACTTCTTTGAGACAGTTACCAAGACTATAGACGAAGGAAAGGTGGTCCACACTGCCTACCTAGACCTTGCAAAGGCCTTCGACACCATTCCCCACTCAGGTATTATAGATAAACTCACCTGCCTGAACATAAACCCCTATGTCATGAGATGGCTTGCCAACTGGCTCATGGACAGAACCCACATGGAAAGAGTTGCGAGAGCTAGGTCTGACTCTAAACCGGTAACAAGTGGCGTACCCCAGGGCTCAGTCCTAGGACCCCTCCTGTTCGGCATATACTTTTCAGAGATACAGACAAGCACAGGAGGACTATGGCTGACCAATTTCGCAGATGACTGCAAACTAGGGGCTATAATTGACTCTCTGGCTGACACAGACATCCTCCAAAAGGGTCTCACTGAGACAGATACCTGGCGTCAAAACCATGGCCTCAAGCTAAATGCCAATAAGTCCAGAGCATCCCCTTTGTCAAAAACAAAGTACCCACAAACTATCACATAGGTGGTAGCCCCCTAAATACGGAAGACTTAATAAGAGATCTGGGGACCCAAGTAGATAGTAACCTCTCCTTTGATAATCACATTGCAAAGTGGTTAGGAAATCATTCTATGTGGCCCACCTAATCACAAAAGAGTTTTCCTCCAGATCAAAAGAGGTAATTGGGCCCCTCTACGCATCACTCATCAGACCCATTATAGAGTACAATGCCCCATTTGGGATGTACCTTACAAGACACCTGCAACAACTGGAAAGACCACAGAAGTACCGCACCAAGAGGATCACTGGCCTCAAGCAGATGCCCTATGCATCTCAACTGAAGAAACTCCAGCTGTACTCGGTTGCATACCGCTTACTCAGAGGTGATCTCTGCCTGACATACAAGGCCATGTCCAATCCAGAATTGATGGACATGCTCCACCTAAAGAAAACCATATCCTCTCGAGCCACACTCTCCAGGGATCTAAACCTCACCACAACAATAAATAGGACGTGTTGGAGGGATAGATTCCTGTCCCAGAGACTTCCCATGCTCTGGAACAGGATTTCAATCTACATTAGGCAGAGCTCCTCGCTAACCCTCTTCAAGAGAAACTTTGACGAGTGTATGGGAAACAGAAAGTTTACCCCAGGGATCTCTTCAATGGCTCTGATGGACAGAAGCACAGGGAACTAATCTAAGGGGGCGCGGAAAGCCAACACATTCCGGCTAGGCTTATAAATGCCTTCGGGCAGATAGCCCTAGTACCTACTTATGAACCTATGAACCGATGTAAATTCTAGCCATTAACTCTGGCCTCAAAACAACAGGAAGAATTCATTCATTTAGACATCTCGGCTCCGAGTTTTGACGTCAAACAATTGCACAATGCTTGACTTATCAGCCTTCCTACAGCAGAGTGCACTGTTGTTACATTTTTGCAGTTCCACATTTATCAGCATTTTCTTCCAATTAAGAGAACAAGCCTGTGGCTTATATTAATATTTACAAATGACAGAATTATTTACAAAATTCTATCTGGCTAGGCTGGCAGCCTTCACCTTTCTTACAACATATAATAAAATAAAACAAAAAATTAAAAAAATAATATTAAAATAAACTAAAAAAGAAAGGTAAGGGTTGGGGTGAGAGAAAAAAAGAGATACGATTAGTATAGTAGCTTATTTGACTGTATTATCTTAACCTTTACTGTCAAGACTACCATCCCCTAACAGATAGATTGTACTTTTAAGACTAGCAGCTCCTAAATGATGCACACTCTACTACAGATTGCAGCAAGTACTCTTTTACATATGCATATATTGCACATATGCTTGTTCCAGTTATACAGATTACAGTTTATAGCAGAGCATGTGTGCCACTGGTATACAGCTTTTACTTTAAACCTTTAAGTTACATATACTTGACAAATTGTATAGTTGGAGAGTGTATTATTTGAACCCACAACCTCAGACTAAAGTCTAATATTGTCCTTTTGGTTTGCGCAACAGATTAATGCATGCATATTTGCTTTTACAGTTGAGATATGCATGCCAATTTGGCTCATCTCTATAAAATACCTAAAATGCTATCTTTAACTTTTAATGCTACTATAACATGACTCTTCTGCTGCATACATACCACATGCCTCCCTTATCCTCAACAGTCTATCACCATGGTTCTTAACTTTCACCTCCTTTTCCAAGGCAGCTGTGGAAAAAAAAACAGAACAGAATGCCATTAAGAATGCCAGTCTTGCCTATATTCAGCTTTTCAGCCTTACAAGTACTCTCTGTAGTTGATACTTCACATCTGTGGGATGATCTCTGTCCTATATTACTTGATCCAAGCATCGAGGGCATCCCTTTTTCTGTGGTATAGGTCACTAAAGTGGTGCCTACATGGGTCACCAGTGCAGGGGATACCAGAGGCACTAATTACATTCCCCACTCAGGTATTATAGATAAGCTCACCAGCCTGAACATAAACCCCTACGTCATGAGAAGGCTTGCCAACTGGCTCATGGACAGAACCCACATGGTAAGAGTTGCGAGAGCTAGGTCTGACTTGTTGCAGGTGTCTTGTAAGGTACATCCCAAATTATCCCAAGCCTCTGACTTATAGTGAGACCCAGAGTAGTCCACTTACAGTAGTTTGGCACTATGGTGTTTCACTAGGAGTCTAACAAAATCTTGGACTCCTGGACACCCCATCTTTAAGCCCCAAATCTTACATCCTCTCCACAAACACCTGCCATGTCTACCATGGATCAAGAGTAATGGAGAATGATCATTTCCCACCAATTTCAGTTGTCACATTTACTGGGAGTGTGCACACTGTTTAAGAATGTTGCTCATCACTTACCATCACACAAACACAGTGCTCAGCAGTGCACACCCCCAAGCCCCACATTTACATGATGGTAAGTGGTGCGCAACAGTGGCAAGTAGTGAAAGATGACATAGGCAGTTGTGTATGTGGGTTAGGCAAATGTGATGCCCATGCCAGAGAATATACTTATAGGAACTTATAGGAACATAGTACACAGTATACTCACAGTCATGACAATAACTGTGATAATACATAGATAAATAAATACATAACCAAGACAATATTAGTATCTTAGCTCTCATAGATATAATAATATCATCTACACTATGTCAAGTGTTATAAGCGAGAGTGACTATATTGGGAAGTGGAACAACAGTAAATGTGCATGGAAGAAGTTGTATTTGAACCCCAGGACTATGTGTATAGCAATCCTCCACTTACACATGTTGCCACAATTGAGTTTTAATAGCAACTGCTCATGTTTCAGTTCATTGCTATAAAGTGCAATGTCACAACAGTGAAAAAAAAGTTACACACCCTGTACTAGAACCCAGGACCATCTGTACTCAAGCCCTACACTTACCTGGTGCCACATGTCTAGTTACATGATGTCCCCTATTTTACTGTAATCATTGTTAAGGTCTGGCTGTTTTCCATTGCACAACACCACTTATTGGGTTTGTGCGATGTCCAATACCATTAATTGAATGTGTCTGTTTTCTATTTTTGGGTGTCTACTTTCTAGGTTGATCAGTTGTCATGTTTGCACACTGACATGCATCATGCAAACAAGATAAGCACAGCCAACCCAACAATTTTCTCTCCATTCCCGTGTTTACACTAAGTGGTACATGAAGCAAACAGTAGAAAAAAACAATAAAAAAATGAAAAAAAAGGGCGAAATAGTTGAAATGAGGAAAAGCAGTCTATGACATACACAGTAGAAAAGGTTAGTACACATGAGATATTTCTACATAGGTCTGGATTTCAACTCTCAGTCCATTGAACCTTCAGAAAACAGCATGGGTACCTTATCCCTCTTTGCCACACAAATAGCTTTGCAGTAAAGAAATTAAATTATTTTTCACAGAAACAACTGCAGCAGAATGTACACTGATATCAAACCATAAACTGTTATTTGTACATTTATTATATTTATTATATTTGGATGTAGTACACTTAGTGATAATACATATATGTGTGTATATATATATATATATATATATATATATATATATATATATATATATATATATATATTCATAATGACCACTTCCCTTATTTCTTAAAGCATTGCTGCCTTCAATGACAAAACATGGGGGGGGGGGGGTATCATAAGGTAAACTAGACTAAAACCTGTGCATGTTAAAAAAATTGAAAAGTGCCCATAAGAGTACATTACATAATAGCATAAAATTACTTAAAAACTTTTTTTAATGCTGTAAATAATGAATAAAATAATAATAATATAATTAAAATTAAAACATCATAAAATATAAATTCTGAAATATATGATGTGGTATGCAGTTGCCAATAACTAAAGGACAGGTTGGATGGTACAAATAAGTTTAGACTGCTCTTTTGGGGGGGGAGCAAACGTGAGTTACTGTTATGCAACATACAGGTTACACTGTTCTTTTGGGGAGGGAGCTGAGTTACTATTCTGGCACAAACAAACATAGACTGTTCTTTTGTGGTGACCAAACAAGAGTTACTGTTATGGCACAAACAAGAATGAATGGTTCTTTTGGGGGAAGCAAAGGTGAGTTACTGCTATGGCACAAACAAGAATGAATGGTTCTTTTGGGGGAAGCAAAGGTGAGCTACTGTGATGGCACAAATAAGGATATGTTGCTCTTGTTACACTCCTTGATTTGCATCCTACCTGTTGTTTGCTCTTGTGAGGTTTGTGAAGTCAGAAACTGCAATGTGTATCATTACTTTCTAACTTCTATCTATAATGATTTTCCACTAAAAATGTATGGTGGGAAACTGAGGGCATGCAGTGATCATCAGTACTTTCGAGAGATATGACTGTGTGAATCTTTAATGCCTGAGGCCTGCTATTTTCTAATGGACACATATAAGTCAAATAAGTCTCTGCTGTCACATCTTAAGGTAATTTATGTACAAATATCTTACCTTTTACTTGCTTACTGTACTAAATGATGACATGCAAGGATATGCCATAATATTATTAAACAATTCACTCCACTTCACTTTAGGACTTAACTTGCAAATGCAGCAGTCGCCACAGTATAACTTCAGGGCTGACACTGTCTGATGCAAGCAGTACACAGCCAATACATGGGTAGGCAAAGGTTGTGTGATTTGCCTGGCATCAATGTTACTATAAGCATCTGAGCAGGAGGAAGGTTTTAGGCCCCTAGGTGGTGAAAGAGTGAAATAGTGTGCTATGTATTGTCTCTTAACCAATGCAAGGGCATACTGAGCATGCCTATACCCACAGCAGCTGGTGGTTCACCCTCTGACTCCTCACCTGGCCGTGGCTGTAGTAACCTTGGCATTGGTGGTAGGATGTGTGCCTCTTCCCCTTGCTGATCCTGCTGCAGCTGTTTCTTGAGGATTATGCTGTGCAGCAAGGCATATACTGTGAAGAGTTCTGTACATGATTGTGGGTTGTACTGTAAGGCTCCCACAGATGTATCTAGGCACTGGAACATTACTTCAGCAGCCAAAACATAATATCTATGACATTTCTGATTTGAGTGTGTACCTCTTTATGGCGTTCTTCTGTGTGTGTGTGTGTGTGTGTGTGTGTGTGTGTGTGTGTGTGTGTGTGTGTGTGTGTGTGTGTGTGTGTGTGTGTGTGCGTGTGTGTGCATTTCTGATGGGGGTCATCAGCCACAGTTCCAGTGCATAGCCTGCATCCTCCCAGTAAATGACCCTGTGGAATATCACCCCTGGGAAACATCTCATACAGGTGGAGGTGTGCCAGATATGTGAGTCATGGTAACTGCCAGGGTTGCCAGCACACACACATTCAAGATGATTCCCTTTGCATTACACATGACTTGGCAGTTGATAGAGTGGTAGCCTTTTCTGTTAATGTAGAGCCTACCCTGTTTCCCAGTTGGTGCCTTAATTTCTACATGAGCACAATCTATAGCATCTAGTACTTCAAGATAGTGCACTACCCAGTAGAATTGTATCATATTTCTGGGTCTATCCTCAGAACAACAGGGAAAATATATGTGCTTACTGGCATGCTGGAGTATAGCATCCAGAAATTGGTGGAGAATCCTGGAAGTTGATGCCTGTGACACCTCCAGCTTGTCCACTGTTGGTCTTTGAAAGGTACCTATAGCTAAGATTCTAAGGGCTACACATACCTTTGTCTCCACTTGGATGGGTTTCCCTTGGTTGGCTCTGGCTCTGAGTTGAGGGCAGCAGAGGTTGCAGAGTTTCTGTAGCATGTCCCTGTCCACCCTGTAATGCTCAATAATTTCCATATCATGTAGATTGTGAAAAGTTAAATGGGGCCTAAAAACTCTTCTCCTTGTAGGCCTAGGCCTGTTGGCAGCAGCAGCATTGGATTCAGCCTGTAGCACATATAAATGGATTAAAGCCGCAGCAGCTTCTAACATTTTGTTTGTGGAGACTTTCTGTGTCTGTACTCCAAACGTTTTGAAATCCACAGGAAAAACCTCCATGGAGTCTACATGGATCCTTTACAACTTGTTAAATAGCTCTGCCATGTTGGATTGGTTGATTAGCATGCAATTCAGCTGTTTTTGCTTTAATTAGCATCTATGAAACACAGACAAATACAGATGCGATCTATTAATAATTTACACCATATAAAAAGACAACTGTGTAGATATCCAAACTGATGGTGAGGAGAGTTGTATATGTTTGGAAGACTGCAAAACATGTTTTTTCTTCAGGATATATCAGAACAGAGGAATATTGAACTTCAGCAGGTATGCTCCCATTTTGTCACCTATATATTGCATATGCTGGAATGTATTTAAGAAAAATGTGAAGCAAAGGCTTTTACACTTTTATCTGTATGCATTAATTAGAAGTATTGATGGCATGGGCATGTTTGCCACGCTATTTCAGAGGTATATGTGATTGACAATACATGAACATGGAATGCTGTGTGATAAATATGTACAAACGTTTCAGGGGCAGGTCCTTAGCATTTCAAAGATAATTTGCTAGCAAAATGTGTCATTTGCCAGTTCTTATTTTTTTTTTTTTTGGGGAGGGGGCAAAGATGCACTACTGTTATGGCACAAATAAAATGGACTGTTCTTTTGGGACGGGAGCGAGGGTGAATTACTGTTATGGCACAAATAAGGATATGCTGCTCTGGTTACTCTCTTTGTCTTGAATCCTGCCTGTTCTTAGTAGACTGTTTCATGTTTCTCCAGTGGGTAATACTGATGGACTACCTCTTCTGTTTTATCTGCAAACAGTTATTTTGTAGTTATGTGATACTTATGTGTATTATACTTCTTTTGTCTTTTAGGACAGCTACGTGTATGCCACTCAGATGTGTCAATCCATGAAAACCCCCCCTTCGCTGATGGTGAAAACCAAGTCATAATTGATGGGTTTAGGCAACATGGTGCTTCTCTCCTGGAAAGGAGACTGGAAGATATAGCACATAGGATGGAAATATGGCAGCAGATTGTCCAGGATGTCAATGTCATGAGCAGTCATGCTCCACGGGGCCACTGACATGATTACATCTGCACGGAGGTGAGCAGCTGCACTGGGCTGTGACCAAATGGTTACTGGGGGTGGGCCTGCTAGGGAACCACCACTAACCCTGAATGAACAGTTCCTGGCTAATATCAGAGATCCAGACAGCTCCCAGAGAGTGCAGTACAGAGTGTCCTGGATGTTGGCACAACACATTCCAAGACAGCAAGCACATCCCAGGAGAAGCTTCCAGGTAAGCTTTGTTATCTTACAGATGAATACTGTTGCATGGTAAATCAACTGAAATAAATAAGTTAATTCTGTGTTACATGTATTTTTTGGGGAGGGTGTTGAAGATTGTTACAGTTATAAGCTTAGGTTGGTGATGTTAGTCATATTCTTGTTGAAATTTGAGTTAATGCACATATAAAGGGATAAATGTATTATTCCCTGTGTCACTGTTAATTGTGATGATGTTGCCCTTACCTCTTCATTAACATCTTCCAGGACCATCTGGACTACTGAGTAGTATGTAATCTGCAGATGGTAAGCCAAATATTTTTATGTCAGTACTGCTGAGCAATTTAAAAAAAATATTGTAGTGTGTGATTTTAATCTCAGGCCCGTCGTGTTTATTGCTGTACTGTTTTCAGTACTGGCTGCGCTGTTAGTTTGTTAGTATACATTGTACTGTAGTAGTACAGGTATTAGTGTATTCCTGTGTTTCTTGCTTTTTATCATAGATGATCATGACAGCAGGAGTTTAGGTCCTCTGCCACCTGATGTCAGAGTATCAGCAGACTCTGATGATAATGGTGGCCAAAGTGATGCACATTTAGAGAGTGCAGAGGTTGAATCTGACACAAAGGTTGACATGCAGCCATCCCCTGCATTTCCATTGGACACAGCCAATAGGCCTACTTCTATCCAATCCACTGAGCCTACAGATATTGGACAGGTAGAAGGTGAGGACATTGACAGTGCCTCTTGAGTCTGGCTATTGCCAAAGTGTGGGTGAGGAGCCACACAGGTAGATTGATAGGGGTGCTCAGAGGAGGCCTGCTGTCCCTCCTCCACCTGCTGCAGGTGTCACTTCCCATGCCACTCAGCGTATGTTTAGGGCCAGCAGCCATCATGGAGACACAGGCACATTTCCATAGGTGCTCCAATCAAATGCTCAGTGTTGTGGATGTGGCACAGTCTGACATACATGACTGCCTCCAGCATGTTGCCGATTCATTGGATTGGATGAATAACACATTGGAAAGTGGGTTGTCTGTGATGGACCAAGGGGGTCTGTCATGGAATGAGCAGTGTATGTGATGGAATGTCTCCTGGGAGGGGAACAGCATCCTTTTGGGCATAGGTCAATGACATCATCCACTGTCAGTCAAAGTGACCTTGCCCAATAACACTCCCATAGTGGCAGTACTTCCACTCCTCCATCAGTGAGTGTGCTGTCCACACCTAGACATGGCAGGCCAGGGAGTTATGGTCTTGGGTGCCCCTGTGAAGGGAGCTTATCCAGCAGACATCAGTCACATTCAGGTAGCAACACAGCCTCTGACCTTGGGCGTGGAGGTGCCAGTGCAATTCCTGGCAGAACCAGGTCTCATGGTTGGGGGCAACAACGATGAACTGCCATCTTTACCATGCAAGGTTTGCACCTGTCCAACAGACCTAGACGTACAGCCAGCACAAAGCTTATCTGTGTTCATGATGACAGTCACACACCAATTTTACCTAGCGGACCCCTATAGACACACACAATAATTACTCATTTTATCTCACTGGCTATTTGTTGTTTTATACCAATGTCTGCCTTCTTCTCCTTCTTACTCAGACACACCTTTTGTGTCAGCCTAGGCTTCATGCTGCTCCACACAGCACCCTGTGCAAGTGATGATAACTGTGCCATATCCCTGTTTTCTGTCTTTTGGATTCAGGGATGTAAAAGCTGTGCTTGATGTTCAGGGTGCATAGCTAACTTAGTGCTTAGTGTATCTGCATTTGTGTTGTTGAACTGTCATTGTAACTTTGACTTACATTGGCCATGGAAAGTTACACAGTTGATAGCATTAAAATTTCACAACATTATAGTGGATGCTCATGTAAGGGTTGTGAAGTCAGAAATTGCAATGTGTATCATTACTTTCTAACTTTAACGATTTTCCAGGACAAACGTATGGTACACATCATAAGTCATGCCGTCATATTCAGATCTTAGGATTGTATGGCAGCACTGTAGTCAAACCTCATCATAACAGCAATACAGTATAATGCTCTATTTTGCATTTACCTCAACAGACAGATGCAGCAGCTGGAGAGACCACAGGACTTCCTCAGCAAGATAACACAAGGCCTACAAATCATGCCATGATGTATGTGGATAGACTAAAAGCCATGTCACTGTAGACTTTATTGTACAGGATGAAGTGACTTCTGCCTGCCCTAGGCCAGTCTCTGACCCTGCCATGTTGGGAGTACTGTATATCCAAAAATCTGATATAGCTGATGTCATCAGCAGTGTCTGCTGGGAATATGGTAATAACAGTGACCCACATGCTGTGGTAAAAGAGTCTCTGTAATGTCAAGCAAGAGCATACACACACACACACACACACACACACACAGAGCACACTTGAATGCAGTGAGAAAATAACCCCTACCTAAGTACACAGACTACAGAACACAGTACTTAATGCAAGCACCATGGCACAAGTACATAAAAATCTCCTACCTAAGTACACAGACTACAGAACACAGTACTTATTGCAAGTACCATGCCATAAGTCTAACTTTTGCAAGGCTGCAGCTAAACTTATAGTACATGACATCAGCAGCCCATGTGTTCATAGCTTCATAGGTTCATACAAGGCTACTACCATAATGACCCTAGGTTCATAGGATGTTATTAGGTGAATGGCCCTAGGGCCTTTTCAAAGTTAGCCTAGTTCTACCATTGTTCCGCTATAGACCAAAATATGTAGTCCATATTTGTGAATCCATGATTAGCACTGGTTGCCCCTATCTAAGAGTGATGTAGGTGAATCCCCTGGAATAAATGTATGATTTCACATCCAATTGTTCAAGTTACCTTAAATATGGTCATGGAGGAACTCAGTTTCACATAAATTGGCAGTTTGTTCTATAGGAATGGCAATCCCTGGGAGACATATCTGTCTCTCCAGCATGTCTTGTTGATGTCGCAGGCTAGGTTAAGGTGCGTAGAGTGAGTGAGTCTTACCCCATTTGTGAAGGTGCAGCATGTCCATTAAGACAGGGTTCAAGACTGCTCTGTAGGTTAGCCACAAGTTGCCTCTCAGCAGTCTATAAGGTACTAAGTACAGTGAAAGGGCCTTCAGTTTGTCCATGTAGGTAATGTGTTGTAAGTCCCTGGATTTTCTTAGTGAGAAACCTCTGAGGTTTGTCCAGCTGCTGCAGGTGGCTGGTAAGGTACATGCAAAAGGGAGTGTTGTGCTCTATTATTTGGTCTGATGAGGGTCGAGTGCACTGGAGTTATAACATCCTTAGTTTTGGATGTTACACCCTTATTTACAGTGGAAGCTGGTGACTTTAAATCAAAGGGGGCGCTGCAGGAGACAGCTGAATGGGTGTGGCCACTGGGAAGGGGTGTGGCCAACTAGAAAGAGGCAAAGCTATGCTCAAAACCAGAAAAACTGGGACTTTAATTAAATACACTGTACTGGGTGCCAAACTGTCATTATGAGAGTCCAATCAAGACAAAATGAAGTGTAGAAGAAAAAATATTTCAATGCATCAGCTACATGACAGCTTATTTAATATCTAGATGGAAACAAAAAGGTTGTGAGGCATGAAAAAATAAATTAATTTTTAAATACATTACTGGAATGCCAGTCAAAATCAAGTATAAAAAAACAAGCAGTATTCAACTCAAACCACTTCTCCTTACACTGCAGTTCTAATTGTAATTTATATTCAGCTTTATAAAAGTACCATGTAACATGCTGAAAGTAGCAATCTCTGTGATACCCCCCCCACCTGAAAAAATGTTTCTTATCCAAAAAAGACCTGCTGCCTGACAACAACTATCTACTTGTTTCATGGGGGAAATGTGATCAAAGTAAAAAATGAACAGCAAACAAGAAACAAGCTCAAGATAAATTGCTTAAAGGATTACTGCACAGGTTATGGACCACACATGATAGATTGGCATTCTGCTTACCTTACGGGCAAATCCTGCAAAGATGACTGCAAGTCTCCAACAAACGTAATGAGTTTCTTAAAATACTGTAATCCTGTCCTTTATTACAAATACTGTCATATGCATTTCAATACCCAAGGCTTATACGTTCTCTAATTATGTAAATATTCTCTGCATAGCAACAACAAAAAGGCTTTCAATGTTGGTAATTCTTTAACAGTATGCTTATTAAAGCTTACTTCCATCTTACAATCTCAGACAAGCTTAACTGATGGTCATTAAAGCATTGCTACTTAAACACAGAGCAGCAGACACTACAAAATATGCATTTTCTGAATAATAAGAAGCATAAATCAACAGTATAAAAATATGACAGAAAACAAGAACATTCTGAAAAATCAAGGACAGATGAAAAGCCACTGTGGTACTTGTCTCTACCTTGAATGGGGGAATACTCTGCACACTTACACTGCATAACTACTCATTGCCTTGCTTGGGCACATCCAGCGTCACTACATGAGAGAGTGGAGTATGTCACAAATTGAAATGTCTCTGGCTGATGGTGATGCCCCTGACACATTTGTCATACCTCTCAACCTCAGAGGAGGAAATCTGGAGAAACCCATAAATAGAAGTGGGACAAAGGCCCAAATATAAGGACATTTTTTAAATATTGCTCTTATAAACTTAGAAAGATAATAGGTCTTGCATTAGTATGAATTTTCTGAAGGGTCTGAAATCTGAAACTCAAATGTCTGTCATTATTTGCTAACTTCAGTCTTTAATGATTTGCCACTAATTTGCCAGAAAACCACAATTTTATGAAAAATTTAACAAAATGTGATGCAAAAATATAAAATAGCCCACATAATACAGCTGGGAACTTGTCAAAGAAGGGACACTTTTTTAATATCAGTAATATTAAGTTGAGCAGCTGACAAAATAAGAGAATCTACATGCATTTCTGAAATAAAACTAATCTATAACTCTGATCCTTACAATTATTTATCAGTTGTAAACCTTCCACATTTTCTTCCAAAATTGCCATTTTGTGGAGGGATTATTAGGGGGAGAGCAACATTTTGAGCCAAGTCAGGGACAGTTGAGAGGTTTAGATTTACCTAATTCTATAAAGCAATTTGTTTGCACGTACCTCTTAACGTTTTAATGCAGGATATCTGGACAAGGTCAAATATATTGGGGGAACATACAGACAGTACTAACACTTGCTCTTGCATAAACTTAGTTGACAAAATGACAGGTCTTGCTTTAGCATGCATTTTTCTGAAGGGTATGAAGTCTGAAACTCAATGTATGTGATTATGTATTGAATTCATTCCTAAATGATTTGCCAGAGAACTGCAAATTTTATGAGGAATAAACAAAAAATAAGAAGCAAAAACCTATTAATTCTGTGAAAATCTGGACAGGGGAGAGGTATAGTTCAGCTGGAACTGTCTTTGAGTTTACCACCCTTCCCAACCTCACAAAACCATGGTTGAATTGGGCCTCCCCCCAGCAGCCATTCCAATGTCCCATTACTTGGCTATTTCACCCCATTTACCATAAACACTGTAATGTGCATACTGATTTACTTCTACAATGATTTGGATTTCATTTAAAAGTTTTATTTTGCATTTTACAGCACAAACACTAATAGACATCTGCTAAACAAAGCAATACAGTCTCACAATGAAAATAAACAGCATTAAAACTTCTCTGCCCTTGAAACTCACAGTCATTGAAACAGCATTGAAACCCACATTCAAAGAAAATATGTCTGACCAGTGGCAGATAAAGATTAACTATGGGCTGTTTTCAAATCATAGGCCCCATGCACATGAAACATACATGTGTTCTTTGATACATTTTCCTGATTGTATTAAATAATATTTCTTGTATAATAAAGTACAGTTGTTAGACGGCATTTTAAATGTATTGTTTAAAACATTTTTCCAGTAAACAATTAAACAAAATGCATGCACCAGTAATGACAAAACTGTCCAATTCAGAACATTTCCATCATAAAAGTCTACTCAAACTTCTACAATCCACCAGTATCAGTAAATATTCACAATATCTGCAGAAGTAAAAGTCATCTAAATAATTCCACATTAAAGAGATCTGTAACTAATGAAGAGGTTGCTGCTAGAAAATAACTTTAGATTTCATTGTTTCATCTACAAATAAAGAGCCTGTTGCCCTTGAGGAATAAATTACCCATGTTACATGATAAGCTAGCAATATTGCAATAGGGAATGGATGGCAAAGTGATAACAGGTTGACAGTTACTCAGTATCTCCACCAAAGTGAACATTCTCAGAACTGCAACATCAACCCCCTTTAAAAGTACAACACAGTACAGTATCAGCAATGCATCTACATACTGTGGGAGTAGAACCCACAGCCATCTGCATTGAAAGTAAGTACACTACCTGTTGTGCGATTAACAATGCAAGCAGACTTAGCATAAGAAGCACTAAACTTCTCTTCCCCTGAAGCTCTTAGCTCCTTGTAAAATCCACTCGACACTCAATCATATCTTTCAGCTTTGCAGCACATGAGTGTAAGAAATCTGGAAAAAGCCAACATTTATGGGGGGGGGGGCAAAAGCCCCAAAACAGGGACACATTTTAAACATTGCTTGTATAACCTTGGAAAATTGCTAGAATAAAATGCTGTGCTACCGCCATGCACTTCACTGCCAAGTCTTGAACCCAGGACCCTGTGCACTACAGTCACAGCAACATACCACTATGCCAAATCAGCTATTTCTTAAAAGATAAAAAGACTGAAACTTAAATGGCTATCATTTAGTGAATTCAGTTCTCACCATAGCTCTCAACGTCTTAGCACAAAACACCTGGCCAAAGCCAATGATGAAGGAATACAGCCCCCAAACATATTTAGTGAATTCAATTCTCACCATAGCCATAGAGGTTTACATTACGTTTGTCTAACTTTTCAATAATATTATCATGGGAGATAGTGTCAAATACTTTGGTCAGATCAAGATAGGCAATGTGCACAGACAGACAACTACCCATATTCTCTGTAATCCTTTCAAAGAAGTTTTACTTAGTTTAGGAGACAGGATCTGCCCTTCACAAAACCAAACTAAGTGCACTATTGAACGTTATGCCTTAATTTCCTGACACATATGTAGTTTCCTTATGTATCTGTGACAATCTAAAGTTCATAATCTGCTTTAAATTTTTAATATAGAACTTAAGTTCTTTCCTGGCATATTTAATTGTGGTCTTGAAAAAGAAGGCTGGGGATTGAATGCAACTTCATTAATAAGGGAATTCCACTAGGGAGGAATTTTCATGAAATTGCCATTATTTTAGCATGGACAGGTACAGAAGTAGAGCTTAGAAGTGCATGACAATCCTCTGTATCAGGAAAACATGATGGAAGGGCAGTGCAACAAAGAAACTTGTCTTGGGATCCAGATTTTACTATGGAAGGGAAAGACAGATAAGGATTGGTGTGTGACTTGTATGAGGGAGGATTCAGAAGAGAGTGACAGTTATCATCAGAATTAGTTGCAGACTCATGGCAATCAGAATCCTAAGTAAAATATGGTACTATTAGTAATCTTAAACTTGGGTGCCATGGAGAAACCCCAAAGATAGTTTAATTTGTTGGTGTGGTGGTACCAATAGGCCTCATAGCAAAGGCAACTGATTTGTGGTCAGACTTAGCCAGGAATGAGTTGTGATGGGGAGAAAGTGAGGGCTACGTTGGTAAGGACCAGGTCTAGGATATTAGATGCATTTGCAATAACAAAGTCTAGGAAATGTTGATCATAACCATTTATAGAGGTGCAAGCCTGCCAGTCTATCTTTAGTACCCTAGCAAGAAATTATTTAGTTTTATTTTAAACTCTTCAATGGTATTAAGGTAAATTCCATGTTTTCTGGGGGGGCATTGGTAGGGTCTTGTAGCTAACAATAAACTAGTCACTGGATTTGTTAAGGGTGATTTTGATATCCTGCAGTGCCAACTTGGGTTTGATGGTGTTTCTTTCAAATACAGATACTGCCCCATAGTTATCCAAAGGTCTGAAGGCAAAATAGGTGCTAAAACGTATATAGTTGGAGTCCTGCTATTGTGTTGAAGCCATGTCTCTGCATAGTCATAGTTGTCTCATCTAGCTCCCTGCACCAGTCCTATAAACTTGCACTCCCTCCTCAGCTTTTCAAGTGAAGAGCAAAAAAAAAGAGACTTCTGCTTATTGCAGAAAGCAAATTGGCTTCCCACAGCACAGTAGCCAATCCTGCCCCACAAAATCTGAATCCTTCCAAGCTCTCAACTAGCAATGAGTATGTTACCTTGATGTTGCCTGAATTTAGATTTGTGTTTGTTATACAGGTATAACCAGAAGGGAGACATTGCCTAAAAAGAAGCACTATAAGGCCAGCAAAGACATTAGCCAGTATGCTGATGTCCTGTTGTCAGTAATGTAAGCCATCACTGGAGATACAGGAAGCCTTATCTGCAATCTCATCACAGCTTGATACATACTGGATCCCCTTGGAATGATAAAACTACACAGTCAATTGTTAAAGGCAATTATCTTGCTCTTGGCATCTAGGCATCTTTCTTGGTGAAGGTAAGATACTACTGAAGAAAACTGTATTTCCTGCTTCTAACACATGAATAGCAAGTTCCATCATGTCTCCATGCATGTCTCTCCAGATGAAGTGCCTCATGTCACTGACTCCCACATAAGTCTTCAGTAGGTCATACTCATACTTTTCTGGTTTAAGGAACCATAGTGTCCTTATGACATCATGGATCCTGGCACTGGACGCGCAGCTTATAGGAACATTTTGTCCAGTCTGATCATTGTGGAATCTGTATGCCTAACTATAAACTCACCTATGAGTAAGACATTTCCTTGTGTAACAGCCGACTTAGTGAGCGTTATGGGCTTAGGCCTACTTTCATGGTCATTCTTGGGTAATCTTTGTAGAGATGCAATATGCGGGAATGAAGATGGAGAAGGCAGTCACTGGTGTGCTGAAGGATGAGACATTTTATACTGTGTTCTAGGAGGCCTGGCAAAACATTTTGTACAGTCTAAGCATATGTTATGGGCTTACTGGTGTGTTGTGACTAATACAGTATTATGGATGCCTAAGGCTTCCCAGATGTGGGCCGATGTGAGAGGTTTGATCCCAAGTTTCATAAACATTTTCATCACTCTTGGGCTGAATTATCAACTGCTGGAAGCAGTGAACATGCGGTAAGCATAAGGCAGTTGCTACACTTCCTTAAAACACAAAATGCTATCAGACTGGCCACAGATGGGGTGAAAGCAGACTGTTGAGCAATGGTACCAGAGAGCAGAAGACAAGAGTTGGTCTTAGTACTCAGGAATTGGAGGGAGATAACTGTATACTCTGAAGTTAGGTTATAATTGGCTACTCTATCAGTGCTTAGTGAAAATACAGAATAAGGCTTGACAAGAATGATAAATAGTGAAGATTCACCTAGTTATATCAAGCCTGAACAGTGACTGGATCAAAGAGGGGATCTCAGTAAGAGTAGGAGTGAATTAGGGTTCAACTTTGAGCCACATTGTTCATACTGATAAAGTATAACGCTAAGAAAGAGGCCAGAAGAGACAGGTGAGTAAAGCTGTTGTATGTACCTTATGTGGAGACACAAACTCTGAATAGTAACTTTAGCAGATGAAAGAGGACTGGAATTCAGATCTAAATGCACATGGGATGAAACTGAGTACAGACAAGAGAAAGAAAAAACAGTGGAGAAGGTTAACTTCAAGAATCAGACAGGTGTCATGGAGGAGAACAGAAGTCTAAATAAGGAGGTCAAAGCTATAATCAGGAGTGATACAACCAACTAGCAAAAAGCGTAAAGAAGGTGAAAAGTATAGTATAAAAACAATGGTGCCATCAGTTCTGTATGGCATGGATACCTGGTCATTTATGGCAGTGCAGGTGAGAAAGCTAGAGCTGATGGAGATGAAGTATGTGAAAAGGTAAGCAGTGGTAGAGATGATGAAATTATGACATCAGAGCAGAATCCAAGGCAGCAGCAATTCAAGAGGAGGTCAAAGTGAACAGATTATGGTGGTTCAGGTTCATGTGCGAGAAAGCAGAAGCCAATTTGGTAAAGAAGGTTTGATAGGTACAGGAAGAAAGCAATAGCAAACAAGAATGTCCAGTCAAGAGATGGATGGAATAAATCAGAAATGACCTGCAAATGTTTCACATGGCTTTCAATAAAGGCAGGAAAGTGACGATGAATCAAGAAAGAAGGCCTTGGTGGATGTGACACCTTGGCCCATGCAGATATGGGGAAAAAAGGAGGTTAATTATAATGATCATACATGAAACACACACACACACACACACACACACACACACACACACACACACACACACACACACACACACACACACACACACACACACACACACACACACAGTGAGAGAGAGAGAAAGAGAGAGACAGAGATATTGATAGATAGATAGATAGAATTATAGATAGATAGATAGATAGATAGATAGATAGATAGATAGATAGAATTATAGATAGATAGATGGATAGATAAAGATATACATATACATACTGTATGTATGTATGTATGTATGTATGTCTGTCTGTCTCACTCTTTGCAGATATCTGATATATATATATATTGTGGGAGGGTGGCCTAATGGTTAAGGTGTTTGCCTTACAAACACAAGGTGCAGGGTTTGAGTCTCACAAGAGATAATTGGCTAAGCTTAAAATGGCTCACAAGGGCAGTAGTGCTTAGCAACTATTATCTTCTGGTACATGTCAAGTGGCCACACCGCCTGTTTTCTTGATTTTATATCTCTATAGCTACCTGTCTATCTATCTGCATCTGTATCTACAGCTAATCTATCTATTATTATATATCTATGCAGATATATCTCTATCTATATCTATAGCTATCTATCTGTCAATACTTAGATAGCTATAGACATAGATGGAGATATAGGTAAATCTCAATGGTACAAGAGTATAGATACAGATACAGTTTCATACAGACACACACTCACACATATACACATGCACTCATGCACAGACACACACATAGACACACACAAGCTGACATGTATATGCTAGTATTGACATAGTTTTGTGTTTTTCTCAGTCATGAAGCACAAAACAGCTTAGATATGTGTTTTTTTTTGTCTTGACAGTGTTGTTTTCCAAAATACTAGGGTTTTCATAACAGCCAACTAAGAAACGTTACAAAACATAAGTCAAAGTTTCATAGAAATATCTGTATTTTTTCATAATAAATATTCAATGCTACCTTAATGTGCATGCACAGCTCCAAAATCTGTAGGTTTTTTTAGTGGTAATTAAATCTGTGCGACTTTATAATCTGCAGAATAAGTGCTTTGATAGCTTTGGGATGCTTTCTTTGCAATTATGGTTTGTCTAATTCAAAAGATGCATTAATGGTCACAAAGCAGAAAAATTACATTTGGTTAATCATAATGTATGATCTAAAAGCATAGAGATTGTTAGGATAGGAATGAGATGTACTGCCAGCATCAAACATAACAAGGTGATTTCATTATGTGGGACATTATTAAACCAGGTACTGCAGAGCAGGATTCTCTCAGCCTCAGTTTGTCTACTGTGTTACTCTGAGCAAGTAATTTAACCAGACATCGGCCCCAGGTCACCACTCCAGAGGTTTCTGTCTAGGCGGTTTACCCATTTAGCAAAAAAAAAAAAAAAAGTTTTAGTGCACTCATAGACAAGAAAGACACTGGAAATTTTTAAAAATGTTGATGAATAGATGTGGCAGAGACAGGAATAGCTGTAGTGAAAAATTAATTTGACATACAATACTGAGGATGTGCACGTTATAACACACACTCAGTGGTGAGTTGATCTTTGTTGAAATGCTGCTGTTGCTCTGTAGTTTACAATATCCCACAGTGATGCAACAAGATGCAATGAAAAAAAATGTGGCTTCCTGCAGTAAAAATGATAGTACACATAGTTCAGTGTTTTTAAAGTAAACAAGACTGCTGAGTCTGCAGGGGTGAGCAATGATATGGTAAAATGGGATTCAAGCTGGCTGCTTGGCAGATTTCCTCTAGCACAAACAAAGACATACGACATGCAAACACATGCATAGAATATCACGCTATCATAAATACTGGTTCTACAACCATAAACACAGTCAGTCTCCACTGCTGCCTCAGCTTTCGTTTCCCAGTCTGACTGGGACTGGCTGCAGTATCATCATGCCTGCACGGATGACTGACTGAAGATTTTCATAGCCTGTTGTTTCTGTTTGTGAAATGTTGTTTCAGCATACCAGTGGAAACTGCATTTCAGCTTCCAAACTACATTTACTTCAAAAGATTTCAACAAAGCATAGCCATGTCATTTACAAATAGTAAAAAAAATATTTTAAGGCTTTGCAAAAGTGTTGTAAAAATTATGAAGGTACAGATGTTTCATGACTATCTTAATTTGTACTTAAAACAACAACTCAGCGATGTATGTTATTAAAATAAGTAGTTCAGAAAGTCCCAAATATTATTCTTTTGCTCAACTTCAATGAGGTCTATAGGTAATAGATATATGTAGTTGTCAGGTTCGTTCTTTATTCTGTGTCTTATGATAGCTTTACTTGCATTGGAAAAAGACCAGTAACTTAATATTACTTACTGTGGCTCACTGGTAATAGTGCTATAGTACAGGAAAATGAATCCACTCATTAAGCATTGGTGAAAGATATTTCTTTATGGAAAAAATATATTCCACCACACTATCTCTCCAAAGCAACAAAGGGAGCTTAAAATTGAATTTGGCTGTCAATGAATTCGAGTAATGGAAGACTGAACATGAGAAGAATTGTCTGTTTCTATTCAAATCATAGGAATGTGGGAGGATGGCATTAGATTCAGGAATCCTTTGTGTGCTCACATGAAGCCTACTGAAATACAAGGTATGAATTTTGATTATACAAGTGCCAGTAGGGATGAGAACTTTGATCCGTTTGTGTTAAGTATTCTCATATTTTCTGTTTCTTAGGTAATGAAACAGACTACACACAGTGTTGCAGTCCATCAAGATATCCACTAACAACAAAATCCTAGACCTGATTATTACAATTCGCCTATAATATGCAGTATAAAATCAGAATTTATTTAAAAGTGCCTAGACTGGAACCAATTATGTGCAAAGGTAAGATGAGATTTGAGCTCACTAAAATAGTTTAGGTAAATTAGCTGTATTTATGTCAAGAACATAAACAGTTCATTAAAGTTACTGGACACCAAATGAGTTTTGCTAAGAAGGGGGAAAAGCACAAACCTGTGAATGAATAGTGAGTGCTTATTTGTGCCTTCCAAACATGGGAAAATGCTTTTGATGCACAACCTATAGATTATTCATTTTGCCTAAATAGTACATTCAAGCTCTTTGCAACTGCTCAACCACTTTCTTAGTTCTAGCCCCTTCCATCCATCATAGGTACATTGGATCTGATTTTGTGACCTTTCTTTCGCCATTTTATCTGACAAGGCATTTAAGGACCCAACCATCCAATCAGTTAAACATGTTTTCACAAGTCAGACTTGAATCATCACTATTTTCAGCTGCACCTGTGATTGTCTCTCCTCCTCCTATTATGCTTTTACCTCATCTACTCTCCTCATTCGTCATGCCCATTGACAATGCAATGCATCCAGCTGGTCTTAGTTCTTTATTTTTAACATTTATCGCTGTATTTCCAGCTTAGCATTTATTTTTATGTTTTTATCCTTCTTAGGTTTTCAGTTGTATATCTATACACATGTTCATACATATTATGACTTTGTTTTTGACACACAAACCTGATGAAATATTTATTTGATGCGAAAGCAGTCTCTGTTAAAAGTTGTATATTTATTAATATTTATTCTGGTAGTTGTCTATTAGTGCATCTTTTTGTTAGTCAGTTAATCGTTTTTTAGTTAGTTTCTTAAGTAATAACGTTTTGATTAGTTGGTTAGCATATACAAAGTGTTAATAAAATGGTGTTAGACTGTAATTTGTCTCTAGATTTTTAGATTCAGTTTTAGTTAGCACAATCTCTGATTACACTAAGGTGTTAAGGGGGAAGGGTGACTTGGCTAAAAGAATGTTTTTAATGTTTTTCTTGCTCTTAACAGAATCACCCTCTGTAACTACTGTCTTGCTCCAAACAGCCTAATTATATATGAGGGATGTTTTTGATGCTTTTCATTATACTTAGCTATAGGGTTGCCACCTTTCAAATGCCCAAAGTGGGACATTTTTGATACAAACGTCAGATTTTGCAGGCCGAAACATACTGATGGCCAGTATAAAGAACAGAACTTCAATTTTTTGCCTAAATAAAAACTTATTCTTGAAGCATTTTAGTTGCTTATTCTATTTCTTATGACATTTAGGTGTTTCAGCTATAGAATAACTGTTTTATGCAACTATTACATAAAATATAGGAAATAATTTTGTCCTAAAATCTCAGGACATTTGCCATTTTTACAATGTTTTTGCAGGACATAACTGCCCAAAGAGGGACTGTCCCTCGCGAAGTGGGACAGGTGGTAACCCTACTCAGCTAGGATTGCTTGTTTATGCATTTCAGTAAAAGATATTCCATTTTTAACTCAACTGCAGACTACCTACTATTTTCTATCTGATGATTTTGTAGCACATATTTTAAAGTTATATATTACAGTTTGATGTTTATTAAGTGAACTAAGTGCATAACATAATTTAGGAAGTTAACATCACACCCTCCACACTGCAATGTTTCTTCATATTTTTTTTTCATCTACTACATATCCTTACTTTGCATTCTCCATTCCATTGTAATCCCTGTATGAGTACTTATTCCAAGCCTTTGGAAGCTTTCCTTATATTCCAATCCTTCTATTCCACTCACTGTTTTTTAACTTTATACTGCACTCTGCCAATGCCAGTCTGATGTCTCATTTTTGTATAGAATTGCCGAATACAGCATTCCAGATGTGTCCTTCATAATGGATATATAATGAGACTGTAGCTATAGCTTCCTTAGCTACTTACCCCGCTGTCCTTTAATCCTTTTCTTTCACATTCTGCTTTCTTCGTTGTCCCTAGGATCATCTATTGCTGAATAATACCTTCTCCCTGGATCCTACCCAAAGAAAATTCAAACATTGTACTTTTTTTATGTTGTTAGAGACTGGCTCCACCTTGCATAATGTGTGCACCAGTTTTTGTGTTGTCAGCAAATGTTTTTTCCTTGCTTTCTAATCACAGACTAGATGGAGAAGTATGGCCCTAGTACTATGCATTTTTTTACCACAGTTTATTTGCTGACAATCTACCCAAATTATTGTCTAATTTGTTTACTGAGTACATCAGCTGATTATACTTCTCATCATTTTGGGCCTCGCATTAATCCCTTTTATTTAGTTTTCTTAATATAGTGACAGAAGATGTGCTTAAATGGAGGTCATAAATATTGCTTGGATTGTCCTTTTAGCCCTTCTTTCAATGAAGGAGGCATATGTTTTTTTAGCCTGCTTTGATTTCCTTTGATCTAAGTTTTCTTTGTGAAAAAAATCCTAGTTATTCTCCACAGCAACAATCCATTTTGAAGGGTTAAGTAGATTGGGATGCTATTTTGTCTCTTTTGCAGAATGGGACTTGTCTTTTTCTTCTCTTCATTCTGCCTCTAAAGGCCTTGTTGTACTTAATGTTTTGCACTTTTTTATACTGTATTAATTGTAGCATTCGAGTCACAGAAGTAAGGTTTGCCCTAATGTAAAATATGTCCGTCATATATGTTGACATCTACCAGTGATCCAGTGATACCTCCAGAAGGCTCAACTCGGACTCATTAATTAATCTTTCTAAACCAAGGATTCCTCCATCAAATTCTCCTTGGTCCATGCTCTCTTCTTTTTGTCTCTGTAGAATATATATATATATATATATATATATATATATATATATATAGGTAGATATAGATATCAATGTATATATATATATATATATATATATATATATATATAGATAGATAGATATATAGATATAGATAGATATGTGTGTATCTTGTGTATCTATAGATAGATACACCCATACACACACACACACACACACACACACACACACACACACACACACACACACACACACACACATAGATATATATCTCTGTCTCTCTAGTTATCTATCTAGCACCCGAAACAAACCAAAAAAAAATCAAACTTTCATCACTAGTCTTGGAGTGAAGATTTATCAGTAGTTTTATATGAAATTGACTGGTACTGTTTGACTCCATATGGACTTCAGTAATCAGAAGATCAAGAAGCTGAGTTCTAAAGAGAGGTTTGGAATACCAGGGGTAAAAGACTAGAAAATAATCTGAGTAAAGAGACACACACACAGACACACACACACTCACACACACACACACACACACACACACACACACACACACTCACACACACACACTCACACACACAAAGGAGGTGAATATAACTGTTTTTTCATATAAATAGTGTTAAACCTACCAAGATGCATGGTCCATTTTACACAAGGTGGTTATAATATATAAAGTGCTGTATAGTTACATAACCTCAAGAAAAGTAATAGGAAATGAATTTCAGTAGTCAGCAATAAGAGATAGGAATTGCTTAATTAAATTATGTTTCAGAAAGTGTAAAGATAGGAAAATTAGAGCTATTTGATCTGCAATTGTTAATGTTTTTTTTCATACTCCAAACTATGTTAATGATCACAGTATTTGCCACAGTTTTGTAATGGAAATTAGTAATACAATCATTTGTGTAATATGTTTAGTGCTTTATGGTATTTTTCTCATGAAACAAATGCTGTATATGTCTTTAAAAATTGTGTATATAGTTAAAAATGACAGTGATAGTAGAAGGCAACTGCAGTAATGGCAGATGATTTATGGGTGAATAGAATTAAAACTGTATCTTAATTTAGCTAAGTGCCAACAAAGTGTATATCTGTGATACATTTATAAAGCTAAAATCCCCAAGTGTAAACATCTAGCTGCTGAGAAAGAAATCAGTATAAAGTACACATTTGGAAATAGGCGGTACAATGAGCAGAACTTATTATAGGGTGACTTTAAAGGGTCTAGTTTATTTGAGCATCTTTGATTAAATGTTTTCCTTCATTGCAGCTTATTTGAACTGCATTGATTTTCATTGTACAAGCCAGGGATGTAATGCAAATGTTTTTTCCACTTTCTTCCATTGCTCTGTAACCATACTTTATCTGTTTATATAAGTAAGTCGGTGAGTGGAACAGACTCTCACCTGGGCTGCACAGGGGAACCCACTGCACAAAGGCCTATATATTAGAATGTTTGAATTTTACTTTTCAGTGTTAGAGCATCAGTAAAGCATAACTCTCTATAGGATAATTTGACCAAATGAAAGTAAACTGATTAGCATGATCATGTTGCATATTCATTGTTGTCATACTAATTTCTAGCTTGGATCCATGTTTTTCATTCTTTGAATGTTAGCATTTGTGACATAATGATACAAATCATTCATACGCATGCCTTTGATATATTTTTTTACAGTTTTTAAGCTCATTTTATGAATATTTTATAGGAATTTGAATTAAATAATAAACACTTTTTAACAGACCATTGTGAGAAAGAGAGAAAAATAGATAATAAACAATTTGCCTTAACAAATACTATACATACTGACACCTAAGTCAGAGGTGGATTTGACATAAATGGATAAGAAATGACATATTTCATTTCTTGTGGTATTACAAATGAATATAAGCTTATGATAAAACAATAAAATCAAGGTAAATCAATTTGTTCTTTTGGAAGGGGTACAGTGTTTGAAGGTTTATAGATAGGTAGATAGAAACTAGATAGTTTGATAGATAGATGGATGGATAGTTAGATATAAACACACACACACACACACACACACACACACACACACACACACACACACACACACACACACACACACACACACACACACACACACACACACACACACACACACACACACATATCTATCTATATCTATCTGTGTGTGTGTGTGTGTGTGTGTGTGTGTGTGTGTGTGTTTAAGACTCATAGGTCAATACTAATCAAATGGCGTGAGTGCCACTTTTAGCCACACAACTTTTTTGTTGACAAGAATTGACGCAAGAAGTGCATTTGTAGGTAGAAGAAAATGCACAGTAATTGTAGGCATACATTTGCAGTTGCCTATGACACCATCAAGGCAGGCTTTTTAAAGATATTACTTTGCTTGTAGAGGAAGTGTATTTTGATGGAAGTGAAGGTAAGATGTTTCTATCATGCTGGTACATGATATTTATCTTAAAATAGAGTTCTAAGTCATCCTATGACATGTTTGATAGAATTCTTGTTATATGAATGTGGAGGAGACCATAAACCTTAGTGTCCTTTATAGCAAAAAGTATTAAGCTAAGGTCTTCTCTCAATAATCTATACAAGATGGTATAGGAGGTGAGAGATTTTAATATGTCCATCATGTTAAGTAACTTAAAATGCAGATTACTATTATTATGTTTTTATCTTGTTGTTGTTGTTGTTATTGTAAGGAATTGTTAGTGCCTTTCAAGCTGTGTAAGATGCAAGTATGTGCATTCTAAAGAAGCCATTGTGTAGTAGGATACAATTATAGTGTGACAGAGACAACAGTTGGCCTAGATAAGATGCCCCAAGACATGATAAGCTGGCCAAGGCAGAATAATTTCCTTACCCATTACCTGAAATCTGATGGTCAAAAAATAGTGCTTATTTTCTAAACAGGAACCCACTTCTCTAGTAAGAGAGTTTTTTTTTTTTTTTGGGGGGGGGGGGTACCAGCAATGTGAGAAGCAGGGGGGACTGGGGATGTACAGATGATTTATTCTACTTTTCTTGTCATTTAGGTTGAGGCTATAGCTAACACCCCAGACAGTGGTCTGATCCAAACCCTGGTGTAGAATATGGGTCTCATGGAAGGATTTGACAACAGGACCTCATTTTCATTCACCTGCATAGCTGGTTAGACATCCACCTTGGATATCTGATTTCACTTCTGAGAAGTAAATGCCAAATAAGACAGGACCCATGAGTGAACTGTGTGGAATATGACCAGCAACATCTGCACTGTTAGATAATATACCCCTTGTAGACATCATATGATTGGTTTTCTACAATACCCAAATATGAATGGTACCAAAGATCTTGAAAAGTCCAGGGCAGGGAAAGTGAAAAGTCTGTCCTTTGTCTATAGCTTATGTGGTCTTATCAAAGAAATCAACTAGGCTGAGGAGATGTGACCTGTATTTTTCAAATCTTAGTTGGCTAGGATCTTACTGATAATGCTAGTAAGAATAATAGGGCTATTGTTACAATGAAGTCATTATTGTGAAGGGGAACAACTGTAGTAGTTCTTCAAATATCATGTATATCGTAGAGAGACAAAGGTTAAGGCAAGTTAGCAGGGGGCAGGGTAAATGGTGACTAACACTAGCAAGCAAACATCCTAAAATATTACTAGGTGTATCTTGATTAGTGAAAACACTGGTAAAAAATCACATCACAGCCCATACATTTTTAGTCTTTACTGAGCTTAGGGATTTGGATCCAGCTGAGTAAAATTTGTAATATTGTGATGTTTTTTGTCATCATGATATATATCTCATTAGTGAACTATTGTGTTTATATTTTGCCTTGGCAATAAACAGAACCTGGAGCCACAAATGAGTATAACACCTTTAAATTGAAATGTTTTCTACCAAATCTAAAGCAAACAAGAAAGTGTTCAAATTTGAAGGCAAGTAGCCATTAACACTATTCAAAGAAGTGTGTGTGTGTGTGTGTGTGTGTGTGTGTGTGTGTGTGTGTGTGTGTGTGTGTGTGTGTGTGTGTGTGTGTGTGTGTGTGTGTGTGTGAGAGACCTTAGGCTTTGTTGATGGAAAACGTGGTAGGCTCCTTTTATGATCACAGTGCAATCAAGCATTCCTTACTAAAAACGTGGATGAAAGCAATGTCTCATGTATGAACCATGTATGAGCAGAGATGAACCTTTGCTATGAAGGGACATCAATACTGCTGTGTCAAAGATGTTTGACAGAATGGAAGGCACAGACAAAATACATGACTGTGTGTCAAGGTAGCATTTTTAGAGCATATATTGATATTTTCAACTTCTTGTATATTTGGTGAGCATTCTTCCCAACAAACAAGATAGTTTAAATGCTTGATGACCAACTGAATCTTGTGTTAGTAGAATGGAAATTGTTCACAATGATTAGAAAGTGATATATTTAAACAAGAATCTTCTTTACATGAAACCATATCCTAGTTTGGAAATAACTAAAGAAGGGCATGCCACTAAGTATCTTTCTGTGGTGAGGGACACATCCTAGTGAACTGGAATTCTTGGCTTTGTCAGGAATTTGAATAGCATAATAATGGTTGGGGGCAGTTCACTAAAACTTGGTGTTAATGCTCAAGATAATGTCATAAGGCAACTCACAAGTAAAACAAAATGTGCTGGCAAAGTTGCACTGATGAAAGACATCTTACAAGACCCGCAACAATGTGTTTTGCAGTGGGAAGTAGAAAAAAGGAACAAGGCAGCTGTATAAAATATACAGATTAGATACTGTAATATGCGAACACAAACATGCAGCCTTGGCAGAGTAACTCTAAGTCTGAGTTTGCTTTGTCTTAAGACAATCCACTATACTCTGTGGTACAGTGATCGTGGAGTTAACATATAAAAGAAGCAGGCATGCAGCTGTCACTGAACCTTGTTGGGGATGCACTGGGCAAAGCCCTTGCAAAAATGTTTTATTTCTAAAATGAGTTTCAGATATGCATTTTCTAATCATTTGAACGTAGTGTTCACAGTTTTTACTGACATACATGTGTTGCATAGTTCTGCAAAACCAACCTGCTGTCAAAATCTGGGTGATCTGATGATGGATGAGGGAAGGCTTTCCACCCAGCTATATATAGTATCAACCAGATGGAGAGTTTATCCTTGGATAGTGGAGATAGAACAGGTAACCTTCTGACTTGCAGATTATGGGCAATATAGGTATATTGCTATGAGTAACAATGCAGGAATCCCTTAGCTAGATTAATTATAGTAAGTCCCCTTATACCCCATTTACTTTGTGCAGCTGAATTAGCATGCTGCTGAGTGTAACCTTTACCTGTTCTATGGGCACACAAACCTCTAACTGTCTTTTTCTGGTGGAATTTGTAGGAGAGGTGTTGCTCCCTTCTCCTCTTATCTCTTGTGTACTTCCGTATCTGTATGATTGCAGGCCCCTGCTTCTTGCCTTGGAAAAATTGAGAATAAACTCTTTTTTTTAAGATCTTTGGGTTGCATATTAACAAAGAAAAGTTGTACTTATCATAATAAGTGATGTCCCACACCTGAAGACCTTTGTGTGTTGTTAAGACTCCTTCTGGTCATAGCAAAATTGTACAATAAGCTAACTGACAGCTATAAGGTCATAATCAGGAGAGTGGGCCAAAAATGTACACCACAGACAAAGTCAAAACAGAAGTTCACTGATATAGGTCTGCATTTCTTCTTCTATTCCGTATTCATTTACTAGTGGCTTAGTGTGCAGGTTGTGAAAAATAACTAACTAAATAAATAAAAGTAAACATTGGTAAGATGAAACATTGCTCTTCTTCTGGAGGGAGAGGGTGGCGTCCATCCCATTTAAGGTTACTAGTTGTGGTATCAAATGTGAGCTTTCGTCTTCTTGGAGAAAGACTGCAGTGCGTGCTCCTGGGGAAAAGTCTTTATTAGACTGTACTATGGGTAAGCAATAGTCAACATTATTCCATGTGCATAGGATGGTCGAGTGAGTGGGACAAGCAGCTCAAATGTGTTCCTAGTGGGTGAAGAGTAGGATAGCAGGGTTTGGTCATTGAAGAAGGCTCCTTTACTACAGCCCTTCCATGAATAGCACAGATAAAGCAGAAAACTTTGAAAGAGATCACTAGTTCTCTGATGTATGTGAAAAAAAGAAATGGGTTAGAAAGGGTACCCTATCTGTCTTCGGAAAAAGTTTAATATTTTGAATGAGGTTCAGCTCAACTGGATCCAGTGTATGATTTATACAGGGCATTTGGCAACCTGGAGACAATATTACTATTATGCTGAGGTCATCTGTAAGAGTTGATTGGAGTCCTTGATGATTAGTTTAGGCAGTATTCATAAAATGATGGTGCGTCAAGATTGTAAGACAGAAGCTAATGTAAAAGTTTTTTGCGTTCAACTGAGGGTTGAGCCAGAAGCTGCTGAAACTGGCAGAAGTGGCCCTTGAAATGTAGAAGTAAATGGTATTCAACACTGCAGCATTATTACGTTAAATAAGAGGTAGTGCTAGGAACAGCTTTTATGAAATGGGTGTGTGGACATGTTTAAGTATCACACCTGCAGAGTTATCACCAAATTCATCCTATTTTGGAAAAATATGAAACTCTTTTTCAAAGACTGTCAAGAACAATTACTTCTATGAATCCATAGCTGCTGCTTTAGAGCCTCAAGTGTGTATCCTTAAAACTTCCACAGCTTTTCAAGTATTTGTTTATCTGACTTGGCATGTACCAAAGGTGCAAGTGCTGTGGAATTGTAAGATCATATCCTTAAGAACTTAATAGAAAAAAGAGGCCTTTTGGGACCATCTTGAATAGAGATTAAACTCACTTACCTGAAATGCATTATACAATCCGTACACAGTTTCTGCACCTTGACCTGAAGTCTTTGAAGTGATTTTGAGCCACTAGAATGCTCTAATTCCTTATGGTGACTGCAATATTGAAAAGAGCATGTGAAAACGATCAAGGTAGATATGGCCTCCTCCCTTATATGGAGCTAATTCAGAAGTCAGTCTTTTCAACCACACAGTGGGTCAACATGTGGTCAGAGGAAACCAAGAAAGTCTTACCCTCCATAACTTGCTGCAAGTCATGTAAAGTTTCTTTCCTTACTTCCTATCTCCTGTTCTGCATGATTCATCTCGCCCTACTTCTGATAACTTGATAATTCCACAGAGTGATTTTGGCTAGTAATAAAGTTGCCCTTCATTCACCAGAGGTAATTGAGCCTTCTGACATACATGCAAAGTGTGACAACTTCTGAAATCAATAGTTAGTCTTTTAAAGTACCACATTGACTCATAAGGTAAGATCAGTGCAGGATTCTTGCATCTTATCTTACCTATGGGAGAACCTCAGATGTGCTCTAAATATGTGATGCAAGGTAGAAACATGTTTGCAAGCTTCAAACAGAACAGGTTCCATCCACTTTCCTACTTTTGGGGTAAGAAAAATTTGCATCTTCATCTTTCTAAATTTGCTACTGCACAAAGTTTATCTAGATTTTTAATGTGTTGAATCCATGGGCGTATCTGTAGCTTGGCAAATGGTGACTTACACAAACAACATAAATTGAAAAAAAAACACAGGAAGGGATCATCATTCTCATTGTCTTCATCTGGACTCATCTACACATTAATAAGCAATAATAAAGGCTACCACAAGGGTTTATGATTTACTTTCATTATCCTTTTTAGGAGAATGTCAGAGAATTATGCCCATATATTTTGGTGGCTTTGCATGCTGAGGAAAAGAAGTGGACATTTGGTACTTCTGAGCTTCTTTGCTGAGTTTCCCTTGTTGCTTCACAGGCTTTAGATATCTCTATTGTGTTTGCAATGACTATTACATTTCAGAGTACTGAAAAAATCTTCAAAACCTTTGAGAACCTCAGTCAGCCCTTTATAAGCAATAAGAAGCAGAAAACTAAAAACACCTCGCTATTAAGACAGGCTTGAAAACATATCCCTGTAGTCATTTTCTTGTGAGCTCCTACAAAGAAATCCTTTTCTTGAATTGCGTGCTGTCAGATATTCTTTCTGCTTATCTTATTCCTCTAACAGCAACACAACACTAAAACTTGGGATCTAAACCTCCACCAAGATATGAACAAAGCACATTGGACGGGCAGATTTAAAAGTGGTTAACCTGTCTCAGCAACAAGTTGTCTTTATATGGATTGGGCCTTTCATGTCTGGAAAAGAAGAAAGACATGGATCACCTAAGAGCAAACTGTCAGCTACTGAGTATAATGAGAGGTGTGCTATTCTATCATAAGATTTTTTCTTAGAAAGGTATTTTAAGGCCTTTCCAAGCAAGACACTGGTCACCTCAAATCACCATGTAGGCTACCAAGCACAATGAGAATTGTGTTACTCTGTCAGGATAGTTGAAAGTTTTAAGGCCTTTACGTTTCACAGTAAGGTATCTTTGGAGCCTTTCAAGTTGAGCAATATGCTTGGATGTGTACATTCCAAAGGAGGCATTGTATTCAATGATGGGCTTGTTCAAGGATGAACAAAGTAGCAGGATTACATCTTTACATCTTGAAAGCATTCCCTTGGACATTATCTGGGCCAGAGAGCATGATTTCCTGAGTATGAAGGAAACATGATGATCAAATGAGAGATAATTGCTATCATAAGTATCCCTGTCTCTTAAGACCATATCTTTCTGAAGAAGGAAACCATTTAAAGCATATGACCTTTTAAGAGTTATTTTATTGAAAAGTACTACAGTACAATTCTTTTGTATTTAAGTTATATTTTTAATATACCAGGTAGGTGCATATTCCAGTCATTGCTATAGCTGTTTTGTATCAATGGATGCATGATAATGAGTGGATAACAGTGCTGAGCTAACAGTCATCAGCAAACTTGGACAACTGCACTTATAGGATACTGGCATGGCTATCTGCATGACCCTGTACTCTACAAATATAACTATGTATAGCTCCTACACTTTTAATTATTCCCATAACCTTAGTAAATATCATCAGCATCCCTAACTCACTCTGAAAGAGGTTCAGTATCAAAGAAGACTAATAAGAAGCCCTTACATGGTACCACTATCAGTAAGACAGAGAAGGCACCAACTGATTAGTTAACATTGTTGTCATTGATGATTTATATACAACTGTACAATTCTCACAAATCCATCAGATACACTGAATACTTGCATAAGTTGCTGCTTAAAAATACTCCTCTCTATGAAACAAAACGTTTTTTAACTCTACTAGAATTACCACTACTTGTGAGAGGGTGCACCTAGCCTTCTTTTATCAGCATAATTAATGCCTTATATGGCGAAAGTTGGGCCACCTTTAACAAAACCTCCTTGAAAGACAGACATCAGCCTCTCAAATAAGGAACATAGGTTCTGATTTTATTCTTGCTCCTATATTAACAGGCAATATGGATCTATAATTGCTTGGATCAAATTGTTCAACCCCTGGTGTAATTGTCACTTAGAATAAGGGTTAAAAAGCCAATATATAGACATATGGCACCCTAACTATGCACACTTAAAACAGAATGTCAAAGAATATAGGATCTGATGAATAAGTAACTTATATGATTTTCATAGATACCTGGCTTTTTTCAGTAGGTTCACAATAACAACACTCTTGACATCAGCAGCTGTGAAATGATCAACCAGTGATAAAACCTTCATTGAGTGGAGAGCTCTATTAACCCCATCATCATCAGAAATTCATTGACCTCTTCCTCTCTATGTGTTCCATCCATGTCGGTGCTCATACTTTGCTTCATAGACAATTTCTTTAACTCTGAAATAATAACTATAAGGACAAAAAATAAGCAAATAAATAAAACAATGAATAACTATATATCAGTTTACTTGACATAGGCTATCTACTTCTGCAAAGTGTCATTCTACTTGCAGTACATATTGAATTCTTGATCACAATTTCTCGTAGCAATTTTCTGTAAATATATTTCAATCTATTCTGGGGAATCTTATCCCCTGTAGAAAAGGTACAGTCCGATGTATTTTATATGTTATGGAGCTTTTATCCCCTTGTATATAATTCCTTATCAGCTATTGTAAAATGTTGTTATGCATGATTACTGAGCTTTTCTCCCCAACTCACTGTAAAATATTTAATCTATTTTGGGGCTTTCTCCATGAGTATATAATTACTCATCAACTTATTGCAAAATGCTGTGAGAATTTTCTTCCTTTGCATATAATTATAATTATATAATCATCAAATATTGTTTAAAAAGGTTTTGAATCTGTTGTGGAGCTTTTCTCCCTAGGCCTCTACTGAAAATGGGCCATTGGGTCAGTCAGACTTTCTTGGCAACCAAAGGACAAATAAATAAAATAAAATAAAATAAAACAAATTGCATGACCGAAACTTTGAGGCATTAGTCAACCCTATTACCCTTTGTACTATCTAAGGGCTTCTTGCTTCCCTATAGTGATACTGTGCCCAATGTGTTCCTTCATGCATCGGCTACTAAATTCTCCATCTCACTTTCCCCCTGTCTAATTATGTTTGTACAGATATACCTCAACAACAATCTAGCAGACGTCTTCATTTCCTTCTTAAAACTATCTCAGTAGACCAGGCTGGACAACAAACTCTTGGACTGGGATAGGCATAGATATAACTTGCAGTGAGCTGCTTAATAAAAAGCTGTATTTTTAATCTCAGAATATTAAACATCTGTACTCTCTTTTACAGAGGAATAAGTGGAGGGAAAGAGTGCCGCATTCATTTTACTACCCTGATGGTCAAACAGCTCATGTGGTACTATACTTTTCTCTCCCTCTCTTTTAACTAATGATTTTCTCTTCCAATCTTTTCACTAAGTCAGAGGAAACTAGCAAATAATTTAATCATAAGAAACAATTTAATCTACAATGTTTAGAGAGGGATGAAACTGAATAATTTTATCCAGCCTACACAGATGTGAAATCTTTGAAACATGCATCATACCTGTACTTTGTACAACAGTTTTGAATGTTACCACTGACTTGATGTGCCTTTTGGATAGGAAGTTGTAGCTGTTGACCATAATGGATCTGAGACCATGTCAAAATTTAAAATTTCTCCCAAATATATATATATATATATATATATATATATATATATATATATCTATATATCTATATATATGTCTCCTTCACATGGTCGACTTTTCAGAAAGTCGAATTTCATATGGCCGAGACCATATGATCGACTTTTGAAAAGCCAACCATGGGGAACCGCTATCTCCATACAGTGCAGAATAGGAAAATTTCCTTCTTCCGCACTGTAGTGCAACTTGGAGTTGGTATATTTAAGTTATGGGGGGTGCAGGGGGGTGGAGCCCCTGCTAACAGTTTAAGGTAAGTGTTTGTTGTGTTTTATGTGATTAGTTTACATGGTCGGCATTTCTAAAGTCGATCATATGGTCTTGGCCATATGAAAGTCGACTTTCTGAACAGTCAACCATGTAAAGTAGACCCATACATATAAATATATATATATCTATATATATATCTATATATATCTATATATATCTATATCTATCTATATATATATATATATATATATATATATATATATATATATATATATATATATATATATATAGATAGATGCAGTTTCAATTGACAAAGGTACGATCCACTGAATGCCAAAACCATGACCTCAGTTCACAGAAAG